>NC_080381.1:104087005-104161121 GCF_014773155.1 Arachis stenosperma
AGTCCCTTTTTGATTCATAAAAGTTCTAAGTTTGGTGTCCTCTTGGTGTTTTTCCTTTAAAATTTTCGAAAAAAATTAGTGTTTGATTTTCTAAAATTTTAAGTTTGGTGTCTTTTTGTGTTTTTCTCTTTCCTCTTTTTAAGAATCAAATCTTTTCATAAAAATTTTTCAATCATATCTTTTTAATTGCTGTTTTCAAAATCTTTTTTTTTACTAATTGATTCAGTTCTCAATTTGCTTTGATCTCATTTTCCCTTTTGATTTTCGAAATTTTTTTTTAATTTTTATTTCCTTTTGTTTTATTTTTTTCGGTTATTCAAAAAAAAATAAAATAAAAATAAACAAAATTTATCTCTTTGCAATCATTATCATTTCCCTTTTGTCCATTATGGACTTAAGTGGAATTGATCAGTCCAGAAGGACTCTGGGGTCATATGCTAACCCCATTACAGCTGCATATGGGAGTAGCATCTGCACGCCCCCCATCAAAGCAAGCAGCTTTGAGCTAAATCCTCAACTCATTATCATAGTGCAGCAAAATTGCCAGTATTTCGGTCTTCCACAGGAAGAACCTACTGAGTTTCTGGCACAGTTCTTACAAATTGCTGACACAGTACATGATAAAGAGGTAGATCAGGATGTCTACAGACTATTACTATTTCCATTTGCTGTAAAATCAAGCTAAAAGGTGGTTGAATAACCAACTACAGCAAGCATAAAGACATGAAAAACAGTTGTCAGACAAATTCCTGAATCATTTTTACCCTCCAAAGAGGATGACACAGCTAAGGCTGGACATCCAAGGCTTTAAACAAGAGGATAATGAATCCCTTTACAATGCCTGGGAGAGGTATAGAGGTATGCTAAGAAAATGCCCCTCTGAAATGTTTTCAGAGTGGGTATAGTTAGACATTTTCAGCTGGTGGATCTATACACATGAGGAAGACAATTGAAGAAGCTCAAGAGCTTATAGACACTGTTGCTAGAAACCAATATTTGTACTCTAGTAATGAGTTCTCTCCAGAAGAGGAAGTCATGACAGTAGTCACTGACTCTAATCCTCAAGAACAGATAATGGAGCTTAATCAACAACTACTCCTGATGACATAACAGTTAGCAAAATTTAAAGAGATGCTCCATGAAACTAAAGTTGCTAATAAGAGCATAGAACTACAGTTGAATCAAGCAAAACAGCAAATATCTAAACAGATAACAGAGGAGTGTCAAGCAGTTCAATTGAGGAGTGGGAAGAACTTGAATACCACTGCTCAAAAGAGCAAAAAGCCTAATAAGGAACAAATAACAGAGGACAACCAAACCACTGTTCAAAATCCCTCTGAGGACAGTAAGAGCCCAGAGAGGAATATTGGCGTTCAAACGCCAGAAAGGGAAGGAAAGTTGGCGTTAAACGCCCATTCCTTGCCCAGTTCTGGCGTTCAAACGCCAGAAAAGGGGGAAAAGTTGGCGTTTAACGCCCATTTTCCACCCAATCCTGGCGTCCAAACGCCAAGGAAAAAACAGACACCCGAGAGTGCTGACAGTAACCCTCTAACAAGGCTTCTTCAACCACTTCTGTAGGGAATAAACTGCAGCATCTAAGGTTGAAGAATATCAAGCCAAGATGCCTTATCCTCAGAAACTCCGCAAAGCGGAACAGGATAAGCAATTTGCCCGCTTTGCAGACTATTTAAGGACTCTTGAAATAAAGATTCCGTTTTGCAGAGGCACTTGCAAATACCTTCTTATGCTAAGTTCATGAAGGAAATCTTAAGTTATAAGAAGGATTGGAGAGAAACTGAAAAAGTGTTTCTCACTGAAGAATGCAGTGCAGTCATTCTGAAAAGCTTACCAGAAAAGCTTCAAGATCCTGGAAGCTTTCTGATACCATGCACATTAGAAGGCACTTGCACCAAGACAGCTTTATGTGATCTTGGAGCAAGCATCAATTTAATACCTGCATCACTATCAGAAAGCTTGGGTTGATTGGAGAAGTCAAACCAACCAGGATATGCCTCCAACTTGCTGATGGCTCCATTAAACACCCATCAGGCATAATAGAGGACATGATTGTCAAGGTTGGGCCATTTGCCTTTCCAACTGACTTTGTGGTACTGGAAATGGAGGAGCACAAGAGTGCAACTCTCATCCTAGGAAGACCTTTACTAGCAACTGGACGAACTCTCATTGATGTACAAAAGGGGGAAGTAACCTTGAGAGTCAATGAGGATGAGTTCAAGTTGAATGCTGTAAAAGCTATGCAGCATCCAGACACACCAAATGACTGCATGGGCGCTGACATTATTGACTCTCTGGTAGAAGAGATCAATGGCTGAAAGCCTAGAATCAGAGCTTGAGGACATCTTCAAAGATGCTCAAACTGATCAGGAAGAGCCAGAGGAGGCAAAGGAATTTTCGAAAATTCCTCAGGAGGAGGATAAACCTCCCAAGCCTGAACTCAAACCACTACCATCATCCCTGAAATACGCATTTCTGGGAGAGGATGAAACTTTTCCAGTGATCATAAGCTCTGCTTTAAATCCACAGGAAGAGGAAGCACTGATTAAAGTGCTAAGGACGCACAAGACACTCTTGGGTGGTCCATAAGTGATCTCAAGGGCATTAGCCCAGCTAGATGCATGCACAAGATCCTGTTGGAGGATAATGCCAAACCAGGTTCAACCACGAGAGGCTAAATCCAGCCATGAAGGAGGTGGTGCAGAAAGAGGTCACTAAATTACTGGAGGCTGGGATTATTTATCCTATTTCTGATAGCCCCTGGGTGAGCCCTGTCCAAGTTGTCCCCAAAAAGGGAGGCATGACAGTGGTCATAATGAAAAAAATGAACTGGTTCCTACAAGGACAGTCACAGGGTGGCGCATGTGTATTGATTACAGAAGACTCAATACAGCCACCAGAAAGGATCATTTTCCTTTACCATTCATAGACCAAATGCTAGAAAGATTAGCTGGTCATGATTATTACTGCTTTTTGGATGGCTATTCAGGCTACAACCAAATTGCAGTAGATCCCCAGGACCAAGAGAAAACAGCATTCACTTGCCCTTCTGGCGTGTTTGCCTAAGGAGGATGCCTTTTGGTCTGTGCAATGCACCTGCAACCTTTCAGAGGTGCATGCTCTCTATCTTCTCAGATATGGTAGAGAAATTTCTGAAGTCTTCATGGATGACTTTTCAGTATATGGAGACTCATTTAGCTCCTGTCTTAATCACCTAGCACTTGTCTTGAAAAGGTGCCAAGAGGACTAACCTGGTTTTAAACTGGGAGAAATGTCATTTTATGGTGACTGAAGGAATTGTCCTTGGGCACAAAATTTCAAGCAGGGGAATAGAGGTGGATAAGGCAAAGGTAGAGGTAATTGAAAAATTACCAACACCTGCCAATGTTAAGGCAATCAGAAGCTTTCTGGGGCATGCAGGATTCTATAGAAGGTTTATCAAGGATTTTTCGAAAATTGCAAAACCTTTAAGTAACCTGCTAGCTGCTGACACGCCATTTGTGTTTGACACACAGTGTTTGCAGGCATTTGAGACCCTGAAAGCTAAGCTGGTCACAGCACCAGTCATCTCTGCACCAGATTGGGCACTACCATTTGAATTAATGTGTGATGCCAGTGATCATGCCATTGGTGCAGTGTTGGGACAGAGGCATAACAAACTTCTGCATGTCATTTATTATGCTAGCCGTGTTCTAAATGATGCACAGAAGAATTACAAACCACAGAAAAAATTACTTGCAGTGGTCTATGCCATTGACAAGTTTAGATCCTACTTAGGGATCAAAGGTGATTGTGTACACTGACCATGCTGCTCTTAAATACTTACTCACAAAGCAGGATTCAAAACCAGGCTTATAAGATGGGTGTTGCTTCTGCAAGAGTTTGATATAGAAATAAGAGACAGAAAAGGGACAGAGAACCAAGTGGCTGATCATCTGTCCGGATAGAACCAGTAGCTGGGACGTCCCTCCCTTCTACTGAGATCTCTGAGACTTTCCCAGATGAGCAACTCTTAGCCATTCAGGAAGCTCCATGGTTTGCAGATATTGCAAACTATAAAGCTGTGAGGTTCATACCCAAAGAGTACAGTTATGTGCAGAGAAAGAAACTAATTTCAGATGCCAAGTACTACCTTTGGGATGAACCATATCTCTTTAAGAGATGTGCTGACGGAGTGATCCGCAGGTGTGTACCCAGAGAAGAAGCACAAAGGATCCTATGGCACTGCCATGGATCCCAGTATGGGGGACATTTTGGAAGTGAGCGAACAGCCACTAAAGTTCTCCAGTGCGGCTTCTACTGGCCTACTCTCTATAAAGATTCCCGAGAGTTTGTGCGTAACTGTGACAGTTGCCAAAGAGCTGGTAACCTGCCTCACGGATATGCCATGCCTCAACAAGGGATATTAGAGATAGAATTGTTTGATGTATGGGGAATTGATTTCATGGGACCATTCCCACCATCATACTAAAACACTTATATTCTGGTGGCAGGGACTATGTATCTAAGTGGGTGAAGCAATGCTACACCCACTAATGATACCAAGACCGTGCTGAAATTCCTCCAGAAAAACATTTTCAGCAGGTTTGGCGTTCCCAGAGCTAATCAGTGACGGGGGCACTCATTTCTGCAACAAACAGCTATACTCTGCTATGGTTAGATATGGAATTAGCCATAAAGTGGCAACTGCATATCATCCACAGACAAATGGGCAAGCTGAAGTCTCTAACAGAGAACTAAAAAGAATCCTGGAATGGACTGTAATGGCCCGAAGAAAGGATTGGGCAAAGAGCTTGGATGATGCTCTGTGGGCATATAGAACAGCATTCAAGACTCCTATAGGAACCTCCCCATACCAACTAGTATATGGGAAGGCCTGTCATTTGCCTGTAGAACTGGAACATAAGGCCTACTGGGCAACCAGATTCCTAAACATGGATGCACAGTTAGCTGGTGAGAAAAGGCTGCTCCAGCTAAATGAGCTAGAGGAGTTCAGACTCAATGCCTTTGAAAATGCAAAAATTTATAAGGAAAAGGCAAAGAAGTGGCATGACAAGAAGTTGTCAACCAGAGTCTTTGAGCCAGGACAAAAAGTTCTGCTCTTCAACTCCAGGCTCAAATTGTTTCCAAGAAAACTCAAATCCCGGTGGAGGGGTCCGTATGTGATTATAGGAGTATCACCATATGGATATGTTGAGCTTCAGGATATTGATTCTGACAAGAAGTTCATTGTTAATGGACAGAGAATCAAGCACTATCTTGAAGGAAATTTTGAGCAGGAATGCTCAAAACTGAGACTCGAGTGACTCTCAGTGAAAGTCCAGCTAAAGACAGTAAAGAAGCGCTTGCTGGGAGGCAACCCAGTCATTAGAAGGTTGTATGAATTGTTCTTACAGAGGCAGGTATCAAAAATGAAGGAATTCACAGAGTTACAGAAGGATTCAGCTCAAAAAGCAGAGAAAATGAGCTTACTGGCGAAAAAACGCTAGTAAGAGGCATTTTGGGCGTTAAACGCCAGAATGGGCACCATTCTGGGCGTTTAACGCCAGAATGGGCACCATTCTGGGCGTTTAACGCCAGTAATGGTACCATTTTGGGCGTTAAACGCCAGAATGGGCACCATTCTGGGCGTTTAACGCCAGGTGTGCAGCATCCTGGGCGTTTTGGAAAAACGCCCAGTGACAAAGGATTTCTGGCGTTTAACGCCAGCCAGGGCACCTGGCTGGCGTTAAACGCCCAAAAGGGGTAGCAAATGGGCGTTAAACGCCAGAATGGGTGCCATTCTGGGCGTTTAACGCCAGAAAGGTGGGGGGACCACATTTTGTTTTCAACTCAATTTTTTTCAAACTTTCCTCTTTTTAACCATACTCTTCTACATAAATGCACTTCAACCTTTCATCATTCACTTTCAAATCTTCACAAATCAAAACCATTCTTCAAATCTATTTCAAATTAATCCAAATCTTCTTCAAAACTCACCCTTTCCTCAATTTCTTTTCATATCTTCTCAAATCTCCTTTCAAATTTTTATTTTTTTCGAAATCTCTTCTCCCCTCCCTTAAAATTCACGTTTGGAACCCCCTTTACCCACACCATTCGAATTTCCTCTTTCTCTCTCTCTCTTCTTTCTTTTCTTTTGCTTGAGGACAAGCAAACCTCTAAGTTTGGTGTGCTTTTCCGTGATCACTAAGCCAAGATTCATCAATATCATGGCTCCTAAGGGAAAACAAACCAATTTAAGAGGCAAGAAGAGAATAATCCAAAGAATCTTTGGAATCAAGAGAAGTTCTTAACCAAAGAACATGAAGACCATTATCACAAAATAATGGGTCTGAGGTCAGTGATCCCGGAAGTTAAATTTGATCTGAAAGAAGATGAATATCCGGAGATCCAAGAGCAAATTCGAAACAGAGGATGGGAAGTTCTGACCAATCCTGAAATAAAGGTTGGAAGGAACATGGTTCAGGAATTCTACTCAAATCTGTGGCTAACAGATAAACAGAGAATGACTGGAACTGCTTACCATACCTACAGAACCATGGTCAGAGGGAAAGTTTTGTACTTCCATCTGGACAAAATAAGAGAAATCTTCAAGTTACCCCAACTACAAGATGATCCTGACTCCTTCAATAGGAGGATGGTGAGAGTAGATAAAGGGTTGGATCAAGTTCTAGAGGACATATGCCTCCCTGGGACTAAGTGGATAACCAATTCAAAGGGTGTCCCAAACCAACTCAAGAGGGGAGACCTCAAGCCAATTGCAAGAGTTTGGCTAGACTTCATTGGGCGCTCCATATTGCCCACTAGCAACCGTTCTGAGGTCACCATCAAGAGAGCAGTGATGATTCATTGCATTATGCTTGGAAAAGAGGTGGAGGTCCATCATGTGATTGCTTGTGAGATCTACACAATTGCAAATAAGAATTCCACTGAAGCAAAATTGGCTTATCCAAGCTTGATTTCCTTGCTCTGTAAAGAGGCTGGGGTGAAGATGGGAGTAGATGAGTTCATACCCATTGAACACCCAATCACCAAGAAGTCAATGGAAGGACAAGTGCAAGACAACTCCATCAAGAGGAGGGCGCAGGAATTCCTCCCTGAATTCCCAAGAATTGACTACTGGTCCAGCCTAGAAGCATCTATCACCAAGTTGCAAGAGACTATGGAGCACTGAAGGAAGAACAGCAGAATCAGAACTGCATGCTCTGCAAATTGCTGAAGGAACAAGAGAAGCAGGGGCGTAAACTCCAAGAGTTGAAACGCCAAAATTCTCCTCTCAAGCTGAGGGAGCATCCACTTCTCAAAATCAAGGTTGTTGAGTCCTAACTCTGTGAAAACCTCTATCATTAGGAGCCTATTTTTTTCGTTTTTCTTGTTTTGTTTTCTATTCTTATATCTATATTTGAGTCTTATTCTTAATTCATAATTAATAAAATTTAAGTTTATGCCTTAAAGCTATGAATGTCCTATGAATCCATCACCTCTCTTAAAAGAAAAATGCTTTAATCACAAAAGAACAAGAAGTACAGGATTTCGAAATTTATCTCTGAAACTAGTTGAATTAGTTTGATGTGGTGACAATACTTTTTGTTTTCTGAATGAATGCTTGAACAGTGCATATGTCTTTTGAATTTGTTGTTTTTAAGAATGTTAAATTTGTTGGCTCGTGAAAGAATGAGGAGAAAGAGAACTGTTATTGAGGATCTGAAAAATCATCAAAATGATTCTTGGAGCTAGAAAAAGCAGTGAACACAAAAAAAAAAAATTTCGAAAAAAAAAAGAGAAAGAAATAAAGTTGTGATCCAAGGCAAAGAGTGTGCTTAAGAACCCTGGACACCTCTAATTGGGGACTTTAGCAAAGCTGAGTCACAATCTAAAAAGGTTCACCCAATTATGTGTCTGTGGCATGTATGTATCCGGTGGTAATACTGGAAGACAGAGTGCTTTGGGCCACAGCCAAGACTCATACACTGGCTATGTTCAAGAATCAATATACTTAACTAGGAGAATCAATAACACTATCTGAGTTCTGAGTTCTTATAGATGCCAATCATTCTGAACTTCAAAGGATAGAGTGAGATGCCAAAACTGTTCGGAGGCAAAAAGCTACTAGTCCCGCTCATCTAATTGGAGCTATGTTCTTTGATATTTTGGAGTCTATAGTATATTCTCTTCTTTTTATCCTATTTGATTTTCAGTTGCTTGGGGACAAGCAACAATTTAAGTTTGGTGTTGTGATGAGCGGATAATTTGTACGCTTTTTGGCATTGTTTTTAGTATGTTTTTAGTATCTTTTAGTTAGTTTTTAGTATATTTTATTAGTTTTTAATTAAAATTCACTTTTCTGGACTTTACTATGAGTTTGTGTTTTTTCTGTGATTTCAGGTATTTTCTGACTGAAATTGAGGGTCCTGAGCAAAAATCTGATCCAGAGACTGAAAAGGACTGCAGATGCTGTTGGATTCTGACCTCCCTGCACTCGAAGTGGATTTTCTGGAGCTACAGAAGCCCAATTGGCGGGCTCTCAACGGCATTGGAAAGTAGACATCCTGGGCTTTCCAGCAATATATAATAGTCCATACTTTGCCCAAGATTTGATGGCCCAAACCGCCGCTCAAAGTCACCTACAGAAATTCCAGCGTTAAACGCCGGAACTGGCATAAAATTTGGAGTTAAACGCCCAAACTGGCATGAAAGCTGGCGTTTAACTCCAGAAAAGGTCTCTACACGAAATTCCTTCATTGCTCAGCCCAAGCACACCAAGTGGGCCCGGAAGTGGATTTTTCTGTCATTTACTCATTTCTGTAAACCTTAGGACACTAGTTTACTATTAATAGGATCTTTTGACATTGTATCGGTACCTTATGACCTCATGACATTTTTTACACGTTTCTTGTGTACTTCCACAGCATGAGTCTCTAAACCCCATGGTTGGGGGTGAGGAGCTCTGCTGTGTCCTGATGGATTAATGCAATTACTACTGTTTCTTATTCAATCATGCTTGCTTCCATTCTATGATATCACTTGTTCTTAACCCGGATGAATGTGATGATCTGTGACACTCATCATATTCTCAACTATGAACGTGTGACTGACAACCACCTCCGTTCTATCTTAGATTAAGTAGATATCTCTTGGATTCTTTAATCGGAATCTTCGTGGTATAAGCTAGGACTGATGGCGGCATTCAAGAGAATCCGGAAGGTCTAAACCTTGTCTGTGGTATTCTGAGTAGGATTCAATGATTGAATGACTGTGACATGCTTCCATCTCCTGAAGGCGGGGCGTTAGTGACAGACGCAAAAGAATCACTGGATTCTATTCCGGCCTGATTGAGAACCGACAGATGAATTCCGCTATGCTGTGACAGAGCATATGCAATCGCTTTCACTGAGAGGATGGGAGGTAGCCACTGACAACGGTGAAACCCTACACACAGCTTGCCATGGAGGGAGACTTGCGTGTTTAAAGAAGAAGACAGTAGGAAAGCAGAGATTCAGAAGATGGAGCATCTCCAAACCTCAACATATTCTCCATTACTGCAATACAAGTAACCATTTCATGTTCTTTTGCTCTTTACAATCAATCCTGATAATTTCTGATATCCTGACTAAGATTTACAAGATAACCATAGCTTGCTTCAAGCCGACAATCTCCGTGGGATCGACCCTTGCTCACGCAAGGTATTACTTGGACGACCCAGTGCACTTGCTGGTTAGTTGTGCGAGGTTGCAAAAGTGTGATTGCAATTTCGTGCACCAAAGTGCATAAAGACTAACAAAACAAGTGAAATTAGCTTGAAAAATGGGTATATGATGACTTGTCATCACAACACCAAACTTAAATCTTGCTTGTCCCCAAGCAAGCATCAAAAATAAGAGTAAATGACATGAATAAGAAAAGAACACATATCCTTATTAGGCATATAGCAGAACTTGATTTATGGAGTCTTTATGCAGACAATGACAACTCAATTATTGTTGCTGCTACATAATACACATCTTTCCTCAAAGGCTTGCTAAACTTGCTGTTAGAAGACTCACTTTTTAATTACTCCCTTGCTAACTTTTCTTGGCTTATAATGCTTAATAAGCTTATTATTCTTTTGGAGGTTTGGTGTTAAATGTTGCAATATTAGCCTTTGGCTTTATTTTCTTTTTCTTTTTACTCAACATCTTTCCACCACAGACACATGGCTCACTAATTCTTCCTAGGATCATTGATGCCCAGCATCTCTTTGGATAACTAAATGTTCTGTATCTAAGTTGCTCTTTATTGTGGATTTTCAATTGGCCATCCCAAATCAGTTGATCTAAGTGACCGGGTTTTAAAATACCCCTTAGAATTTACTCATCCAAGCATATCTTAGTACAAGAACACCACAGGCATATGTCCTAAGGTTCAAGCTATTGGTGTCCAACCTTTATTCTTTGTTTTTCTTGCCATTTGGCTTTTTCTTTCCCTTTTCTTTCTGTTTTTGTTACCAAGGGCTTTTTTCATTATTGATAAGAGTCTTTGTAACAGCAAGCTAACTCACAATTGAATGAGAATGATATTATGCAACAATTATTTCATGAGTTATGCATTTAATCAAACACATATACCACCACCAACTTCCATTCATACTTATGCAACATTGGATGTTTCACTTTTCAATTCAAACCAAACTCTTTTATTTAAGCATATGGGAAACAAAACAATTTTCAAGCTAAGTGATGGATAACAAGCATTATGCAGACTTAGCATTTTAGCAAACAATTTCACTTGCAACTAAATAACCACTTTAGCAAGACATACAATGGTTTCCAGAGTCAAAACATTTCACAGCAGCAAGGATTAAGTTTAGATACAACCTTTGAAGTTGCAGCCCTTTGATTTTTCCTTCTGTTGTGTTCTCTTTGAGTTAAGATGCATAATGTCTTCAATTGTTGACTCATGTCCTGCATAATCCTCAAAGTTGCTTGCTTCTCAAGCCCTTAATTATATGGTTAGTATGCATAAACTGAGTGTGGTTCCAGGATTGATTTTTGGTGTAGGGACACCAAACTTAATTGTTTGCCACTGCCTCAGATGCAACAAGTTAACCATATTTGAAACCATGTATCCTTGCTAAAGGTTAATGAAATTAAAGCTAGAAAACAATTCAACAGTTGAATAATGTGTTTGATTGCTTGGAGCTAGAATCATGCAAGAGGTGAGAATGTGTTTTTAAATGATTTTTTTTTTTTTGGTGGAACACCAAACTTAGAAGTTTTCATTCTCCCTCAAATTGTTTTGGTGTGCAACACCAAACTTAGCTCCTTGCAATGCATACCAATTATCCAACAAAAAATTTTTTATTGAAAGAGCTATGAAAAAGAAAACTACCTCAGGTTGGGTTGCCTCCCAACAAGCGCTCTTTTATTGTCACTAGCTTGACATCTTCTGTTCTGCTGATCATGGAGGTTGAAAATCACAGTGCCTTAGCTTGTCTTTCTTTACTGTGAACTTCCTTCCAGTTTCCTCTTTGATGACCTCTATAGATTCTTGTGGAAGGGTCTTAGTCACAATGTAGTGCTCAGGCAACTGTGGGGACACCTTCATGGTTTGAATATTGATCATCACTCGATCCCCTGGTGAAAATTTTCCAGTGGGGGCTTTCTGTTTTTCTTTAGTTCTATCCTCTGTTTCTCCTTGAAAGAATTCCTTGTTGTGTTCTTCTTGGCTGGTATTTCCTTTGTCCAGTATTTTCTCATTATCCTCCATGATCCTTTTCCATCCTTCCTTCTTTGTAGCATCTTCGTTGTTAGCCAGTTTGTCTTCAATGGCTCTGGTGAAAGTTTTTCCCTTTTTTTCACCCATTTCTGCAAAATACTTCGCCAGTTGAGCTATCTGCTCTTCAATTCCTTTGATTAACATCTCTTGATTCCTTGTTGTTTCTTCTTGGTGTTTCATCATTCTCTCTATTAGGATCTCCAAGTTTGTGATTCTCCGAGAGTCTTGTGAGATTGGTTGGTTATGAGATGTTGAAGGTTGGAAGGGTGGGTGTAATGGTGGCATGTGATGATTGTTATTGATGTAATGGTGTTTTTGTTGGTTTATGAAGTTGGGATTGTTATAATTGAAGTCCCTTGGTTTGTGATTTTGGTACTCGTTCCTTCTCCAGTTGAGATGAGTCTGGGAGTGTCTGTGTTGTGAGTATTGGCTTTGGGTGGTATTAGTGGGTGGGTGATGTTGATTGGTTGTGGTCATAGAATTGCACTGGTGGAAACTTCCTTGTTCTTGATGTTGAGGCTCCCTCATTCTCAGATAAGAATGAGGTCTCCATGGTGGAAATTTGGCATTCACTGCAGCAGACAGCTCCATGTTTTGCTGTGGTTGATGGTGCATTTGTCTATTTAAGTCCTTGAATGCATTCACCCCTTCACTATTCATCACTTCTTTTTCTGAGATTGCATTCTATGGTTTCTCAAATGAATGTTGGTTGTTGACTCCTTTGTCATTGAGGCCTGCAATTCCTTGGGCAGTTGTTGTTGCTTTGAGTAGGCCATCTGAGGAGTAGTCCACTGCTTTTCTTGTTTCTGGGGTCAATCCTTCATAGAAAGCTCGGAAGCCCACTTTATCGGTTGCTTTCTTGTATCTTTCCCAGGCCTTGAAGAGTGGTTCTTCGTCCCCTTGTGTGAATAGATGTTCCTCCTTTTTCGGCTGGATGATCTGTCTGGATGAGGTGAATTTGGCCAGAAATTTGGTGACCAAATCATCCCAACTAGTGATACTTCCTTGGGGAAAAGTTTCAAACCATTGTGCAGCTTCACCCTTTAATGAGAAAGGGAATAACAGGATCTTGTAAGTGTCCTGATCTGGACCATCGGTTTTGACCGCATTACAAGTCCTCAGGAAAGTAGATATGTGCTGTTGAGGATCCTCCGATGGATTTCCATCATAAGAACAATTGTTCTTGATGAGTGTAATGAGTGGTGGCTGATGACAAGTCATCATATACCCATTTTTCAAGCTAATTTCACTTGTTTTGTTAGCATTTATGCACTTTCTTGCATCCTAAGTAAGTGATTTGGAGTGAAAATGCATAACTTCTCTAAATCAAGCAATCACCATGAAATTAATGTTAAATCATGAGGTTTAAGCTAATTTTAATTGCATTTTAATTGATTTATAAGCCTCTTGAATTTAGTGATACTTTGAGTGGTTGTTTGGTTTATTGTAGGTGAAGAAAAGAAAAGAAAATGAAAAGCGTGGCCTAAGAAGCGTGACACAAGAAAAGGAAAGCGTGGCCAAAGAGGAGAGAAGCGTGCCGCAACTAATGGGGGAAGCAACATTGCCCTCCACAAGGGCAGAATGCCCTCTAGGAGAGCAACATTAGGTGACCAAGCAAGAATAGGCAACTCTGCCCTGCCCACTCCAAGGGCAGAGCACAAAATGGTGCCTTGGAACCAAGAGAAAGCAAATTCTGCCCTGCCCTTCTGGAGAGCAGAATCGGGCACCTCAAGGAAAGAAATCAAGGAAAAAAGGTCACCCATGCATGCTACAAGGTTCGAACTAGGAACCATGAGGAAGCTAAGTACTAAGGTCCACTACCGTGCCAAGAAACCAAGAAAATAATTAGCGTGTTTGCTTCCTCCGTGATTCGAACTCGGGCGTGCAATATGGCAACTCTGCCCTGCCCTTGGCGCGGGCAGGGCAGCATTTGAATTGGCACGATCTTGGCGCACCACTCCTCAATCTGGCGCACCAATTTCCTTCCCTGGCAGCACCAAGCGCGCGCGCTCCCATCCCTGGCGCAACAAACTGTTCCTGCCCTGCCCTTGGCGCGGGCAGGGCAGCGTTTTGCGTCCCTGGCGCACCAATCTTCCTTCTGGCGCACCAATTTCCTCCTCTGGCAGCACCAACGCGCGCACCAACTCAACTCTGGCGCATCAACTTTTCTGCCCTGCCCTTGGCGCAGGCAGGGCAGCATCTTGCCGCACCAGGACGTGCCAGACGCGCACCACGCAGCACCAACTTGCACCAAGGCCGCACCAAGCTTGTGCACCATGCATCAATTTTCTGCCCTGCCCTCCACAAGGGCAGGGCAGCCTCTTGGGAGTGATTTTTGGGCCAAAATTCAAATTAAAAATTCATTTGAATTCATTTCTTCACCAATTCAAAAGCCCATCCAAATCCCATTATCCAAGAATAGAAAGTGTATAAATAGGAGATAGTTTGATGTAATTAGAACCTTTCTAGCTACCTTGAGCTTTTACTTTTACTTTTCACCATTTAGACTTTTACCTTGGCTTTTGAATTTCATTTTTCCTTGAGCTTTCTTGAGAGACTTGTCCGAGAACTAAGAGGATCAAGGGAGAATTGACTGATCTCCTTCCTCATTTCCCTTGGGCAATTCTACTCTTTTGTTTTTGAGTTTTGGGTGTGTGAAATTGGGGAAATTCTGTCCCAATTCCCATTCAAGCTCTTTGCACTTTGTTTTCTGCATAATTCAATTCCAATTCTGTTCATCTATTGCTTCTTCTTTAATTTTCTGTCAATTGCTAGTTAATTCAGATCTGGGAAGGAAATTGGGTTTTAGGCTCTGCTACCTAAGCCCTTGGGATCCTGAGATCATAATTCACTCTTGGTTCTCTGTGAACCTTTGCTGCATTTTATTTTCTTTCTGTTTGAATGCTATTTGCTTCTGATTTAAATTCTGCTCAATCCATTGCTGAAATTTACTTCTTCTTTGTTTAGATCTTGCAATCCCATTCCTCAATTCCCTTTTATATTCAAGCCATTTATCTTTCTTGCCATTTAAGTTACTGCAATTTAAGTTTCTTGCACTTTAAGTTTCAGTCATTTACTTTCTTGCTCTTTAAGATTCTGCACATTTACAATTCTGTTCTTCAATTTACTGCACTTTTCCCTTCCCCCTTTACATTTACTGTCATTTACTTTCTGTTAAACACAAATCACTCAACCAAAACTTGATTCGCTTGACTAAATCACCCACTAAACTAAAATTGCTCAATCCTTCAATCCCTGTGGGATCGACCTCACTCATGTGAGTTATTATTACTTGATGCGACCCGGTACACTTGCCGGTGAGTTTTGTGTTGGATCGTTTTCCACACATCAAGTTTTTGGCGCCGTTGCCGGGGATTGAAATAGATTGACAATGATTAAGTGAAGTGGAGGTCTAGATTAAGCACTTTTTCTTTTCTGTTATTCTAATTTTTACTAACACACTAACTGTTTGAATTTTTGCTTAAACTAACCAAAATCTCATTCTAGCAATAGATTGGAGTTTTATTAATTTTCTGGGTCTGTGTGTTTATTGCTGTGTGTTTGTATGTCAGGTATAGGAAGATCTTCCCCTATTATCTCAGAAATTGATCAAAGGACTCTTCGGAGAATAAGAAGAGCTGAAAGAGGGAAGAACATTGTTGGAGAAGAAGAATCTGAGGAGGAATTCCAAGACATGGAAGGAGATATCAATCAACCAGGAGAAGGAGCCAACAATAATCAACAACAGAGAAGAGTTTTGGCTTCATACACATTTGCAAATGCTAGGCATTGTGGGAGTAGCATTCTTCCTCCCAATGTCAATGCAAACAACTTTGAACTCAAGCCACAACTCATCACTCTGGTGCAAAACAATTGTTCTTTTGGAGGAGGGCCTTTGGAGGATCCAAACCAACATTTGTCTACTTTCTTGAGAATTTGTGACACAGTGAAAACAAATGGTGTGCCCCCTGATAGCTACAAGTTGCTACTATTCCCATTCTCTCTGAGGGATAAAGCAACTCAATGGCTAGAGACCTTTCCAAAAGAAAGCATCAACACTTGGGATGACTTGGTGAGCAAGTTCCTTGCCAAATTCTATCCACCTCAAAGAGTCCTAAGGTTGAAGACAGAGGTTCAAACATTCACTCAAATGGAGGCCGAGAGCTTGTATGAAGCATGGGAGAGATATAAGGCTCTATTGAGGAAATGTCCACCAGAAATGTTCACTGAGTGGGACAAGTTGCAAAACTTCTATGAGGGACTCACTCTTAAAGCTCAAGAAGCTCTTGATCATTCTGTAGGAGGCTCTTTACAGCTCATGAAAACCACAGAGGAAGCTCGAAACCTCATTGATATGGTGGCCAACAACCAATATTTCTTTGCTCATCAAAGACAACGCCAACCATCACAAAGAAGAGGAGTAATGGAGTTGGAAGGAGTTGATTCAATCTTAGCTCAAAACAAGATGATGCAGCAACAGATTCAACAACAATTTGAGCAAATGGCTAAGAGAATTGATGGCTTGCAAGTGGCAGCAGTGAGCACCACAAGCCAACCTCCAACCACTTGGGTGCAAAGTGAAGAAGCTCAAGAGGAGCAACAGCAAGAGCAAGTTCAATACATGCACAACCAAAATCCTGGAACAAATGAAGTCTATGGAGATACCTACAATCCATCTTGGAAGAACCATTCCAACCTCAGATGGGGAGACAACCATAATCAAAACCAACAACCATGGCAAAGAAACACAAGCCAAAACAATTGGAAAAACACAAACCATAACCCCCAGCCAAACACTAGCCAAAATACATATAGAAAACCACAAAACAACTACCCAAATTCTAACCAATACCCACCCAATAGCCAACCAACTAACCAAAACACTTATCATCATCCCTCAACACCCCAAAATCAACCCATCTCACAAGATTCACAGAGAATCACCAATCTAGAGCTACTCATGGAAAAACTGATGAAAAACCAAGAACTGACAAACAAGAATCAAGAAGCTACCATGAAGAACCTAGAGAGGCAGATTGGGCAAATCTCTAAGAAGATCTCTGTTGAGAAGCCATCAAGTTCACTACCTAGTGACACCATTCCCAACCCAAAGGAAGAATGCAAGGTGGTGCAACTAAGAAGTGGAAGAGTGTTAACAGATGGTAGCCAAGGAGCAACAAAGAAGCTTATGGAGAATGACACTGAGCCAACAAAGAATGATGAAGCCATCAACAAAGACACAATAAGCAAGAGTGCTCCAGAAAAGCTCACAGAGGAAGACAGCAAGCCACAGAATTTGAAGAAAGGAAAGAAAATCATGGAAGAACCAATTCCAAAACAGCATCAAGTGGAGAAGAGCCCAACACCACCACTGCCTTATCCACAAAGATTTCACAAGGAAACAAAGGACCAGCACTTCCACAAATTTCTTGAGACTTTCAAGAAGTTGGAAATCAACATACCTTTGGCAGAGGCTTTGGAGCAAATGCCCCTGTATGCTAAGTTTCTAAAGGAGCTCATTAACAAGAAAAGAGATTGGAATGAGAAGGAAATGGTGATGCTTAGTGAGGAATGCAGTGCACTCATTAAAAAGGGACTCCCTCCCAAGCTTGAGGACCCTGGAGGTTTCTTCTTGCCATGCACTATTGGAAACCTGTTCATTAACAAAGGGATGTGCGATCTAGGAGCAAGCATAAATCTAATCCCATATTCTCTAGTGAAAAAGCTTGGCATAGAGGAGGTAAAACCAACAGAGATGACTTTGGAATTGGTGGATCAATCAATAGTCTATCCTAAGGGGCTGATTGAGAACCTTTTAGTTAAGGTTGGCAAGTTCATCTATCCGGCAGACTTTGTGATCCTGGATTCTTCAGAAAATGGAAATGACTCCATAATACTTGGTCGACCATTTTTGGCCACTGCTAGAGCCATTGTGGATATAGAACAAGGAGAGCTAACTCTTAGGATGCATGAGGAGAGCATCATCCTGAAAGTCTTTCCAGAAGAACAAAGGGATGAAGAAACAGGCAAAATGAGTAATGATCTCCCTCCAAAGCAATCCACTGAAAAGGAAGTGGAACAGAAAAACAAACAGATGCAAGAAGAAAAAGGGATTCACAAGGAAGCAGGGGTGATCAGCAAGAAGGAAGGCATCACAACTCAAGTAACTGTCAAGAAAGGAAGATCAACAAGCAAGAAAAAGGTGAAGAATAAGAAAAAGGCTCACAAAGGATGAAAGAACAAGAAAATCCCAACTAAAGGGTTTTCTAAGGGTGATAAGGTGCAACTAGTATACCAACAGCAAGGAGCAAAAGATTATTACACTGTCAACCAAATACTGTCTCTTGAGCATATGGAAATTGAGCATCAAAGCACACAGAGAAAGCTGACAGTGAGAGGTGACAAATTGAGACATCACCAACATCAACCACCTTAAAGGGAGGTCAATGTCAAGCTAATGACAATAAAAGAGCGCTTCATGGGAGGCAACCCATGGTTTAAGATTTTTGTCTTCTCTTTTATTTAATAAGCTATGATTCTTCTAAATATGGTTTTGAATTTTCATACCTGGTAAATGCATATGACATTTTGAAGCACATGGAAAACTTCTAAGTTTGGTGTACCTTAAGGCACACCCAAGTTCATTGTTCAAAGAAGAGGATTGTCTTTTAGAACATATGCATAAGTCTTTTGATAAAGCATGTGACCAAACACTAAGTTTGGTGTCTGCATATGCAACAATGATCAGAGGATTATTTTCCAATCATGAACTCAAAACCATACAGACAAGGGATCATACATCTAATTTTTTTATAAAATGCATCAATTGTGAGAACGGTTTGCAATTGCTAAGCCATCCCCTAAATAAAAGATAAGTTTGGTGTTCACCAACCTTTAACATCTTTAATTAAGGGACATAATTGACCACAAAAATATTTTTTTTTTTCATAATAATAAACAAAACAATTTTTCTCCATTTAATACAAATTAATTGCCAACGACCATATTAATGATCTAAGGCTAGCTATTTTGATTCATGCAGGAGAAAAAGATTAAGACAAGCTCAAGGAGGGGCCATGGCTAGGAGGAGCTATGTGAGGGAGGTCACATGTGCCTAGGAGAACGTGCTCATAGGGAACAAAGTTTGCATGCATGCAACATTGGACACCGAAGTGCATGCAGCCAATGGGAGGAGGATCCTCGTCAAGCCTCAACCATGCATGCAAGCCGTCCATCTCATGCATTCTTTGAATGAGCAAACCAATCTCAGCCCTTCATAAACACTCACGGTCCCCTCTTCATTCATTCATTGTGGTTTTGTTGAAAAGCTTGGAAACATGGCCTATAAATAGCCGTTGCACCAACACGGCATACACTCTCTTTTATTCAAGCCACTTTCATATTAAAACCACACACTATTCCACTTCCAAAGCCAACATAATTCCCTTACCTCACACATCAAAACCGAACCAAGGTTCACCCCAAACACAACACATATTTCTTCTACTCTTACTTCCTCTTTCTTTTCACTTTAATTTTCAATGGCCTCCTCAAGCTCAAAAAGAAGGCCGGGAAAAGAACCTATGGTAGCCGAACCTATGGCAACCGAACCCCCACCATTTGATGCAAGAAAGTTTAGATCCCAATTCCATGAAGGGAGATATCATAGGTTCATGAAGGCAAAGAATGTCATCTATGAGAAAGGCCTTGATTTGAGGGAAGGAGAATACCCCATTATGAGGCAAATTACTAGAGAAAGAAGGTGGGAACTCTTGTGTGCTCCTCTGACTGACATCAGTGCAGTAATGATTAGGGAGTTCTATGCAAATGCTGCCAAAGAAAACAAAAATAGTGCTCCTTATACAAGCTATGTCAGAGGGGTTGAAGTGAGTTTTAGTCCAGCTGCTATCACAAGGGCTCTCAAGTTGCGAACCATAACTTATCCAGAGCTTAGTTATGAGGCTAGATTGCAAAGGGAAAATAATCTTGATGAGATCCTGCAGGGGTTATGCATGGAGAATACTGATTGGGAAAGAGATTCAAAGGGAGTTCCAAGTCACATAAGGAGAATAAATCTTACTCCTGTGGCTAAAGGATGGTTTGAAATAGTGAGGAGATCTATCCTTCCTACTGGAAATGCTTCTTGGGTCACAATCAAAAGAGCACTCTTGACGTACTGCATCTTGCATGGAGGTGAGATCAATGTTGCACAACTCATAGCTGACAGTATTTAAGGAATGGCCGATAGCACAAGCAAATCAAAAGGTCTTGGGCATCCAAGTACCATCCTCAGGCTATGTAACAGAGCTAATGTAATTTTTGAAGATGAGGACACAACAAAAGTGAAAGTAGGAAAATGGATTACCAAGAAGAGCATGGAGGGAATTAATGAAGAAGAAAATCAAGAAGGGGTGGTAGCTCCTAGACAAAGGAGATCACAAAGAGAGGAAGGACGAAATCAGGCTTATGATGCCATAGATATGAGCCAATTGCAAAGATCAATTGAAGAATTATCTCAGCAACTAATGCAGGCTCAACAAGGTCAGAATCAACTCATGCAGGCTCAACAAGGCCAAAATCAGGAGGGCCAAGAGAAATATCTAGAGCCCCATCCTGAATTTATGGAGCAATTTTTGAAAGAAAGAGAAGAACGAGAAGCTTGGCAGCATCAAATGGAGGAAAAACAAGAGAGATGGCAACAACAAATGATGACTCAACAGCAAAAATTTCAAGCACAGATTCTTGAAGGACAAAAAGAGCAATACAAAGAATTCAAAGAATCATATGATAAGCTGTATTTTAGTCAAGCTAAAGCAGAGGAATATAGTCACAACCTGTATCAATGGAAGAATGTTCATCATACCATAGGTGAAGTTAGACACGTACAAAGAATGGAGTATGATGAAAACATGCAAGCAAGGTTGGAGTACTTGACCCACAATTTGCCAACACTCAATCCTGAGATCAAGCCATTTGAGCAATGTCCTGAATTCTTAGCCAAGCAACAAGCAAAATCTCATCAATACACTGAGTCAACCTTTCAAAGATTGGAAGATTTTGGGCTCAGAGGACTCTTAGACTCTGTTTGGGGTAGAAGATGTCCTAGTGAAGAGATCCGAGATTACTCCAAGACAGGGAAGAGAAAGAAGAAGAAGGGAGAATCAAGCAGCAGCCATGACCATTAGAAGGTGGCAAAGTTCCTTCATACTTCCTCTTCCATGTCTCTAATAAGGAGATGCATGTATGAAACATGATATGCCTCCATCATTTATTTCTTTTACTTTATGCATTTTCTATTCTTTGCTTTTCATGATAGTTGATGAGCGGATATTTTATACGCTTTTTGGGGGTAATTTCATGTAGATTTTAGTATGTTTTAATTAGTTTTTAATAGAATTTTATTAGTTTTTAAGCAAAAATCATATTTCTGGACTTTACTATGAGTGTGTGTATTTTTCTGTGATTTCAGGTATTTTCTGGCTGAAATTGAGGGAGCTGAGCAAAAATCTGACTTAGGCTGAAAAAGGACTGCTGATGCTGTTGGATCCTGACCTCCCTGCACTCGAAATGGATTTTCTGGAGCTACAGGAGTCCAATTGGCGCGCTCTCAACGGCGTTGGAAAGTAGACATCCAGGGCTTTCCAGCAATATATAATAGTCCATACTTTGCGCAAGGATAGACGACGTAACTTGGCGTTAAACGCCAAGTTCATGCTGCTGTCTGGAGTTAAACGCCAGAAAAACGTCATGATCCGGAGTTGAACGCCCAAAACACGTCATAACCTGGAGTTTGACGCCAGGAAAGGCCTTTACACGTGGAAAGCTTTAGTCTCAGCCCCAGCACACACCAAGTGGGCCCCAGAAGTGGATTTCTGCACCAATTATCTTAGTTTATTCATTTTCTGTAAACCTAGGTTACTAGTTTACTATTTAAACAACTTTTACAGACATATCTTGTACCTCATGACATTTTTCAGATCTGAATTACATACTTTGTGATGGCATGAGTCTCTAAACTCCATTGTTGGGGGTGAGGAGCTCTGCAGCGTCTCGATGATTTAATACAATTCCTTTGTTTTCCATTCAAACACGCTTGTTCTTATCTAAGATGTTTATTCGCGCTTAATTGTGAAGAAGGTGATGATCCGTGACACTCATCACCTTCCTCAATCCATGAACGTGTGCCTGACAACCACCTCCGTTCTACATCAGACTGAATGAATATCTCTTAGATTCCCCAACAGAATCTTCGTGGTATAAGCCGGATTGATGGCGGCATTCATGAGAATCCGGAAAGTCTAAACCTTGTCTGTGGTATTCCGAGTAGGATTCCGGGATTCAATGACTGTGACGTGCTTCAAACTCCTGAGGGCTGGGCGTTAGTGACAGACGCAAAAGAATCAATGGATTCTATTCCAATCTGATTGAGAACCGACAGATGATTAGCCGTGCTGTGACAGAGCATAGGAACGTTTTCACTGAGAGGATGGGAAGTAGCCACTGACAACGGTGACACCCTACATAGAGCTTGCCATGGAAGGAACCTGCGTGTGAGAAGAGGATTTCAAGGAAGAGTTGAAGTCAAAGGACAAAGCATCTCCAAAACTCCAACATATTCCACAATCCTTTATAAACAAGTAACTCTATCATTCCCTATTATTTTAACTTACAATTTTAAGTAGTTTGTAGTTTGACCTTTTACAAATAAATCCCAATAACTTCATTAGCCTCCTGACTAAGATTAATAAAATAACATTGATTGCTTCAAGCCAATAATCTCCGTGGGATCGACCCTTACTCACGTAAGGTATTACTTGGACGACCCAATGCACTTGCTGGTTAGTTGAACGGAGTTGTGGACATACTAAAGATCAAAAGATAGAAATCACAATTTCGCTCACCAAGTTTTTGGCGCCGTTGCCGGGGATTATTGAGTTTGAACAATTGAAGGCTTATTTTATTTCTTAGATTAGGAATATAGTATTGATGTTACAGAGTCATTAAATTTGAGTCTTTTATTCCCTTTTCAAAAATATTTTTCAAAAATATTATTTTTCTTTATTAATTGTTAATTTTTCGTGAGTCTAGTGTCTTATTTTAAGTTTGGTGTTAATTGCATATTTTATATTTTCTTTAAAATTTTCGTGTTAGTGTTCTTGTTCTTCATTGATCTTCAAGTTGTTCTTGGTTATTTTTCTTGTTTGATCTTGAGTTTTTCTTGTTTTGTGTCTTTTCTTGTTTTTCTTGTGCTTTTTCAAAACATTAACTTTTAAAAATTATACTTTTATCCACAAAAAAATTTATACATCGTTAAAACACGTTACATTTTTAACTCAGTTGGCTAGAGCGTTGGCTTATGTTCTTGGCAATTGGGTATCTTCTTTTTAAAATCTTTTTCAAAAATAATTTTTCTTGATTTAATCCTGTGCCAAACTTTAAGTTTGGTGTTTTCTTGTTAGTTTTAATATAATTTTCGAAAATTTTATTAAAGTTTTCTAAAATTTTTAAGTTTGGTGTTCTTTCTTTTGTTCTTGGTGTTCTTGTGAATCTTCAAAGTGTTCTTGAGTTGTTCTTGTGTCTTGATCTTAAAATTTTTAAGTTTGGTGTTCCTTGGTGTTTTCCCTCCAAAAATTTTCGAAAATAAGGAGCACTAGATCTAAAAATTTTTAAGTCTTGTGTCTTTTGAGTGTTTTTCTCTTTCATCATAAAATTCAAAATTCAAAAAAATTTATATTTTCTAACTAATTTTGAACTACTTTTTCGAAATATTTTTATAAATTTCAGATTTTAATTTTAATTTTTTCGAAAAAAAAAATTTTATTTTTAATTTCTTTCTATATATTTTGTTTTTACTTATTCCATTTTTCTAAATCAACATATAAATTATCTCTTGTATTCCAATTCTAAAGTAAGTATGAATGGACAAGACAAGAGGACCCTGGGGTCATATGCTAACCCCACTACTGCTTCATATGGAAGTAGTATCTGTATACCCTCTATTGGAGTTAGTAGCTTTGAGCTGAATCCTCAGCTCATTATCATGGTGCAGCAAAACTGCCAGTACTCTGGTCTTCCACATGAAGAACCTACAGAGTTTCTGGCACAATTTCTGCAAATTGCTGATACAGTACATGATAAAGAAGTGGATCAGGATGTCTACAGACTATTACTGTTTCCATTTGCTGTAAAAGATCAAGCCAAGAGGTGGTTAAATAACCAACCTAAGAACAGCATAAAAACATGGAAACAGCTGTCAGAAAAATTCCTGAATCGCTATTTCCCTCCCAAACGGATGACACAGCTAAGGCTAAACATCCAAGGCTTCAAACAAGGAGATAATGAATCCCTTTATGATGCCTGGGAGAGATACAGAGAGATGCTAAGAAAATGCCCCTCTGAAATGTTTTCAGAATGGGTGCAATTAGACATCTTCTACTATGGGCTTACAGAAAAAGCTCAGATTTCTCTAGACCACTCAGCTGGTGGATCTATACACATGAGAAAAACAATTGAAGAAGCTCAAGAGCTTATTGATACAGTTGCCAGAAATCAGCATCTGTACCTAAGCAGTGAATCTTCCATGAAAGAAGAAGCTAAAACAGTAACTGCAGAACTCAGTCCGGTGGATCAGGCTAACGAATTTAATCAGCAATTAGACTTTCTAACTCAACAGCTAGCCGAATTCAAGGAAATATTACAGGAAACAAGAATGGCTAACAGGAACATGGAAGTGCAATTAAAACAGACAGAAAAGCAACTGTCAAAACAAATAGCAGATGAATGCCAAGCAGTTCAATTAAGAAGTGGGAAAACATTAAATACCTCACTTCAAAGCAGCAAGAAGACAGGAAATGAACAAATAGCTACTCAAAATCCCTCTGAGGACAGGCAGAGCCCAGAAAGGGATAAAGCTGGTGCTGAACGCCCAAACCATGCTCATTCCTGGCGTTCAACGCCAGAAACAAGCATGGATCTGGCGTTGAACGCCCAAAAGGAACATGGTTCTGGCGTTCAAACGCCAGTAACAAGCAAGGAGGTGGCGTTTAACGCCACCCCAGCTTCCACCCCTGGTATTCAAATGCCAGTGGGGAATCAGTCACATACAAGTGCTGACCTTTCTAAAAAGGCTTCCCAACCTACTTCTGTAGGTAATAAACCTGCAGCAACTAAGGTTGAGGAATACAAAGCCAAAATGCCTTATCCTCAAAAACTCCGCCAAGCGGAACAAGATAAGCAATTTGCTCGCTTTGCAGACTATCTCAGGACTCTTGAAATAAAGATTCCGTTTGCAGAAGCACTTGAGCAAATACCCTCTTATGCTAAGTTCATGAAAGAAATCTTAAGCCATAAGAAGGATTGGAGGGAGACTGAAAAAGTCTACCTCACTGAAGAATGCAGTGCAGTCATTCTGAAAAGCTTACCTGAGAAGCTTAAAGATCCTGGGAGCTTTATGATACCATGCACATTAGAGGGTAATTGTACCAAGCAAGCTTTATGTGATCTTGGGGCAAGTATCAACCTAATACCTGCATCCACTATCAGAAAGCTTGGTTTAACTGAAGAAATTAAACCAACCAGGATATGTCTTCAACTTGCTGATGGCTCCATTAAGTACCCATCAGGCGTGATTGAAGACATGATTGTCATGGTTGGGCCATTTGCCTTTCCTACTGACTTTGTGGTGCTGGAAATGGAGGAGCACAAGAGTGCAACTCTCATTCTAGGAAGACCTTTCCTAGCAACTGGCCGAACCCTCATTGATGTCCAAAAAGGGGGAAGTAACCTTGAGAGTCAATGAGGAGGAGTTCAAGTTAAATGTTGTCAAAGCAATGCAACATCCAGACACCCCAAATGACTGCATGAGTGTTGATATTATTGATTCTCTAGTAAGAGAGGTCAATATGGCTGAGAGTTTGGAATCAGAACTAGAGGACATCTTTAAAGATGTTCAGCCTGATTTGGAGGAGTCAGAGAAGATAATAGAACCTCTGAAAATCCCTCAAGAAGAGGAGAAACCTCCAAAACCCGAACTCAAACCATTACCACCATCCTTGAAATATGCATTTCTGGGAGAAGGTGATACCTTTCCTGTAATTATAAGCTCTACCTTAGAGCCACAGGAAGAGGAAGCACTAATTCAAGTGCTAAGGACACACAAGACAGCTCTTGGGTGGTCCATCAGTGATCTTAAGGGCATTAGCCCAGCCAGATGCATGCATAAGATCCTATTGGAAGGTGACGCCAAGCCTGTGGTCCAACCACAGAGGCGGCTGAACCCAGCCATGAAGGAAGTGGTGCAGAAGGAGGTCACTAAATTACTAGAGGCTGGGATTATTTATCCTATTTCTGACAGCCCCTGGGTGAGCCCTGTCCAAGTTGTCCCTAAGAAGGGTGGCATGACAGTAATTCATAATGAAAAAAATGAACTGGTTCCTACAAGAACAGTTACAGGGTGGCGTATGTGTATTGATTATAGAAGGCTCAATACAGCCACCAGAAAGGATCATTTTCCTTTACCATTCATAGACCAGATGCTAGAAAGACTAGCAGGTCATGAATACTACTGCTTCCTGGATGGATATTCAGGTTATAATCAAATTGCAGTAGATCCCCAAGATCAGGAGAAAACGGCATTCACATGCCCATCTGGAGTATTTGCATACAGAAGGATGCCATTTGGCCTGTGCAATGCACCTGCAACCTTTCAAAGGTGCATGCTCTCAATTTTCTCTGATATGGTGGAAAAATTCCTGGAAGTCTTCATGGATGACTTTTCAGTATTTGGAGACTCATTCAGCTCCTGCCTTAACCATTTAGCACTTGTTCTGAAAAGATGCCAAGAGACTAACCTGGTTTTAAACTGGGAAAAATGCCACTTTATGGTGACTGAAGGAATTGTCCTTGGACACAAAATTTCGAACAAGGGAATAGAGGTGGACCAAGCTAAGGTAGAAGTAATTGAAAAATTGCCACCACCTGCTAATGTTAAGGCAATTAGAAGCTTTCTGGGGCATGCAGGATTCTATAGGAGGTTTATAAAGGATTTTTCAAAAATCGCCAAACCTCGGAGCAACCTGCTAGCTGCTGACACGCCATTTATCTTTGATGAAGAGTGTCTGCAGGCATTTGAGACTCTGAAAGCTAAATTGGTCACAGCACCAATCATCTCTGCACCAGACTGGACATTACCATTTGAATTGATGTGTGATGCCAGTGACCATGCCATTGGTGCAGTGTTGAGACAAAGGCATGACAAGCTTGTGCACGTCATTTACTATGCCAGCCATGTTCTAAATGATGCACAGAAGAATTACACAACCACGGAAAAAGAGCTACTTGCAGTGGTTTACGCCATTGACAAATTCAGATCCTATTTAGTAGGATCAAAAGTGATTGTGTACACTGATCATGCTGCTCTTAAATATCTACTCACAAAGCAGGATTCAAAACCCAGACTCATCAGATGGGTGTTGCTTCTGCAAGAGTTTGATATAGAAATAAGAGACAGAAAAGGGACAGAAAATCAAGTAGCAGATCACCTGTCCCGAATAGAACCAGTAGAAGGGGCGTCCCTCCCTCTCACTGAGATCTCTGAAACCTTTCCGGATGAGCAACTGTTTGCCATCCAGGAAGTGCCATGGTTTGCAGACATTGCAAACTACAAGGCAGTGAGATTCATACCCAAAGAGTACAGTAGGGTGCAATCAAAGAAATTAATCACAGATGCAAAGTACTATCTTTGGGATGAACCATATCTCTTCAAGAGATGTGCAGACGGAGTAATCCGTAGATGTGTGCCTAAAGAGGAAGCACAGAAGATCCTTTGGCATTGCCATGGATCACAGTATGGAGGACATTTTGGAAGTGAGCGAACAGCCACAAGGGTCCTCCAAAGTGGCTTCTACTGGCCCACTCTCTATAAAGATTCCCGAGCATTTGTGCTTAATTGTGACAGTTGCCAAAGATCAGGCAACCTACCTCACAGTTATGCCATGCCTCAACAAGGAATCTTGGAGATTGAGTTGTTTGATGTATGGGGCATTGACTTCATGGGACCTTTCCCACCATCATACTCAAACACTTATATTCTGGTGGCAGTGGATTATGTATCCAAATGGGTGGAGGCTATTGCAACACCCACTAATGACACTAAAACAATGTTGAAATTCCTCCAGAAACATATCTTCAGCAGATTTGGTGTCCCTAGAGTGTTGATCAGTGATGGGGGCACTCATTTCTGTAATAAACAGCTTTACTCTGCTCTGGTATGTTATGGAGTCAACCACAGGGTAGCTACTCCATATCACCCACAAACTAATGGGCAAGCTGAAGTCTCAAATAGAGAACTCAAAAGAATCCTGGAACGGACTGTAATTAACCGTAGAAAGGATTGGGCAAGAAGCTTGGATGATGCTCTGTGGGCATACAGAACAGCATTTAAAACCCCCATAGGGACCTCTCCATACCAGCTAGTGTATGGAAAGGCGTGTCACTTGCCAGTGGAACTGGAACACAAGGCCTACTGGGCGACCAGATTCCTGAACCTTGATGCCAAGTTAGCTGGAGAAAGACGATTACTCCAGTTAAATGAGCTAGAGGAATTTAGACTCAATGCTTTCGAAAATGCAAAAATTTACAAAGAGAAAGCAAAAAGATGGCATGATAAGAAATTGTCATCCAGAGTCTTTGAGCCAGGACAGAAAGTTCTGTTATTTAATTCAAGGCTCAAATTATTCCCTGGGAAATTAAAATCCCGGTGGAGAGGTCCATATGTAATCACAAGCGTATCACCATATGGATACATAGAGCTTCAGGATAGTGACTCTAACAAAAAGTTCATTGTTAATGGACAAAGAGTCAAACACTATCTTGAAGGAAATTTTGAGCAGGAATGCTCAAAACTGAGACTTGATTAGAGCTCAGTAGTAGTCCAGCTAAAGACAATAAAGAAGCGCTTGCTGGGAGGCAACCCAGCCATTTACAAAGTTTATTTATTAATTAAATAAATTTTCTTTTCTTACAGGTTTATGTCCAAGTATCTCCAAGGTAAAATAGCAATTGGTTGGATTCACAGAGTTATAAAAGAAATTGGAAGCTTACTGGCATGAAAAAGCCAGTAAGAAACACTTTGGGCGTTGAACGCCCAAAAGAAGCACCCACTGGGCGTTCAACGCCAGTAAGGGTAGCTTTCTGGGCGTTAAACGCCAGAAAGAAGCATCCTCTGGGCGTTAAACGCCAGAAAGATGCATCAACTGGGCGTTGAACGCCCAGGAGAAGCAACATGTGGGCGTCAAACGCCCAAACCATGCAGCAGTTGGGCGTTTAACGCCAGGATGGTGGGGAGGAGGTACAATTCGTTTTTCTTCATAATTTTTCAAAATTTTTATGTTTCAATTCATGATTTCTTGCATAAACATATTTCAAATTATCACTTTCAATTCCAAAAGTTTTTATCCTAATTTCTAAAATCCCTTTTTCAAAAATATCAAATGTATCTTAATTCATAAACACAAATCTTTTTCCAATCCAATTCTTTTTCAAATATTTTTAATTTCTTCTCATATCTTTTTCAACTCATCTTATCTTTATTCGAAAATGCCTTTCCTTCTACCCCTCTCCTTTCCTTTCTTTTGCTTGAGGACAAGCAAACCTCTAAGTTTGGTGTGATTTGCCATGATCACTGAGCTAAAACTCATTAAGATCATGGCACCTAAGAGAACAGGAAGAGCAAGGATGTGAACTTAAGGGAGCTGAAGCGTCAGAAATTAATCCTTGAAGGCACCCCACAGACTAGAGGAACATCCACTTCCCAAAATACAGGTTGTTAAGTTCTAATTCCAGCTTTAACTCTGTGATAATTATTCTTTTTAGAAATTGACCTTAGAAGTTAGATATTTAGTAGTAATTAGTATATCTATTTTGATTTTATTTCCAATTAAGCTATAATTTATTTTTCTCATCATCATTAGGCATGAATAAAGTAGTAGATTTTTAGAATAAAGAAGTAATCTATATTTTTCGAGTTATATGTGGTGGCAATACTTTTTGTTCTCTGAATGAATGCTTGAACAGTGCATAAAATTGTACTTTGAATTTAATGAATATTGGCTCCTGAAAGGATGAGGAACACGAAAAATATTATTGATGATCTGAAAAATCATGAAATTGATTATTGAAGCAAGAAAAAGCAGTTCAAAAAAAAAAAAAAAAAGCCATGAGCACTAGCCAAGAGTAAAAAAGGGATCCAAGGCTTTGAGCATCAATGGATAGGAGGGCCCAAGGAAATAAAATCCAGGCCTAAGCGGCTAAACCAAGCTGTCCCTAACCATATGCTTGTGGCATGCAGGTCCAAGTTACAAGCTTGAGACTGAGTGGTTAAAGTCGTGATCCAAAGCAAAAGAGTGTGCTTAAGAGCTCTGGACACCACTAACTGGGGACTTTAGCAAAGCTAAGTCACAATCTGAAAAGGTTCACCCAGTTATGTGTCTGTGGCATTTATGTATCTGGTGGTAATACTGGAAAACAAAGTGCTTAGGGCCACAGCCAAGACTCATAAAATAACTGTGTTCAAGAATCAACATACTACACTAGGAGAGTCAATAATACTATCTGAATTCTGAGTTCCTAAGGATGCCAATTATTCTGAAAATTTAAAGATACAGGGGGATGCCAAAACTGTTCAGAAACAAAAAGCTACAAGCCCCGCTCATCTAATAAGAATATGAGCTTCATTTAAAACTCTAAAATATTATTACTTCTTAATTTCTGCTAAATCCTATTTTATTTATCTAGTTGCTTGAGGACAAGCAACAGTTTAAGTTTGGTGTTGTGATGAGCGGATATTTTATACGCTTTTTGGGGGTAATTTCATGTAGATTTTAGTATGTTTTAATTAGTTTTTAATAGAATTTTATTAGTTTTTAAGCAAAAATCATATTTCTGGACTTTACTATGAGTGTGTGTATTTTTCTGTGATTTCAGGTATTTTCTGGCTGAAATTGAGGGAGCTGAGCAAAAATCTGACTTAGGCTGAAAAAGGACTGCTGATGCTGTTGGATCCTGACCTCCCTGCACTCGAAATGGATTTTCTGGAGCTACAGGAGTCCAATTGGCGCGCTCTCAACGGCGTTGGAAAGTAGACATCCAGGGCTTTCCAGCAATATATAATAGTCCATACTTTGCGCAAGGATAGACGACGTAACTTGGCGTTAAACGCCAAGTTCATGCTGCTGTCTGGAGTTAAACGCCAGAAAAACGTCATGATCCGGAGTTGAACGCCCAAAACACGTCATAACCTGGAGTTTGACGCCAGGAAAGGCCTTTACACGTGGAAAGCTTTAGTCTCAGCCCCAGCACACACCAAGTGGGCCCCAGAAGTGGATTTCTGCACCAATTATCTTAGTTTATTCATTTTCTGTAAACCTAGGTTACTAGTTTACTATTTAAACAACTTTTACAGACATATCTTGTACCTCATGACATTTTTCAGATCTGAATTACATACTTTGTGATGGCATGAGTCTCTAAACTCCATTGTTGGGGGTGAGGAGCTCTGCAGCGTCTCGATGATTTAATACAATTCCTTTGTTTTCCATTCAAACACGCTTGTTCTTATCTAAGATGTTTATTCGCGCTTAATTGTGAAGAAGGTGATGATCCGTGACACTCATCACCTTCCTCAATCCATGAACGTGTGCCTGACAACCACCTCCGTTCTACATCAGACTGAATGAATATCTCTTAGATTCCCCAACAGAATCTTCGTGGTATAAGCCGGATTGATGGCGGCATTCATGAGAATCCGGAAAGTCTAAACCTTGTCTGTGGTATTCCGAGTAGGATTCCGGGATTCAATGACTGTGACGTGCTTCAAACTCCTGAGGGCTGGGCGTTAGTGACAGACGCAAAAGAATCAATGGATTCTATTCCAATCTGATTGAGAACCGACAGATGATTAGCCGTGCTGTGACAGAGCATAGGAACGTTTTCACTGAGAGGATGGGAAGTAGCCACTGACAACGGTGACACCCTACATAGAGCTTGCCATGGAAGGAACCTGCGTGTGAGAAGAGGATTTCAAGGAAGAGTTGAAGTCAAAGGACAAAGCATCTCCAAAACTCCAACATATTCCACAATCCTTTATAAACAAGTAACTCTATCATTCCCTATTATTTTAACTTACAATTTTAAGTAGTTTGTAGTTTGACCTTTTACAAATAAATCCCAATAACTTCATTAGCCTCCTGACTAAGATTAATAAAATAACATTGATTGCTTCAAGCCAATAATCTCCGTGGGATCGACCCTTACTCACGTAAGGTATTACTTGGACGACCCAGTGCACTTGCTGGTTAGATGAACGGAGTTGTGGACATACTAAAGATCAAAAGATAGAAATCACAATTTCGCTCACCAATAGTTAGTTAATAAATAGCTTGTTAAAAATGATAAGTCTGCATAATGCTTGTATCCATCACTTAACTTTAAATATTGCCTTGTTTCCCATATGCCTAAATAAAAGAGTTTGGTTTGAATTGAAAAGTAAAATATCCAATGTTGCATAAGTATGAATGGAAGTTGGTGGTGGCATATGTGTTTGATTAAATGCATGACTCATGAAATAAGTGTTGCATAATATCATTCTCATTCAATTGTGAGTTAGCTTGCTGTTACAAAGTCTCTTATCAAGAAAGAAACAACCCTTGGTAACAAAAATAGAAAGAAAAGGGAAAGAAAAAGCCAAAATGGCAAGAAAAACAAAGAATAAAGGTTGGACACCAATGGTTTGAACCTTAGGACAAATGCCTGTGGTGTTCTTGTACTGAGATCTGCTTGGATGAGTAAATTCTAAGGGGTATTTTGAAACCCGGTCACTTAGATCAACTGATTTGGGATGGCCAATTGAAAATCCACAATAAAGAGCAACTTAGATACAAAGCACTTAGTGATCCAAAGAGATGTTGGGCATCAATGATCCTAGGAAGAATTAATGAGCTAAGTGTCTGTGGTGGAAAGATGTTGAGCAAAAGAAAAGAAAATAAAGCCAAAGGCTATGCTGCAGCATTTGACACCCAACCTCTTAAAGAATAATAAGCTTGATAAGCATTGTAAGCCAAGAAAAGTTAGCAAGCCTTTGAAGAAAGATATGCATTATGTAACAGCAACAATAAATGAGTTGTCATTGTCTGCATAAATGCCCCATAGATTGAAGTTCTGCTATCTGCATAATAAGGATATGCATTCTTTTCTTATTCATTTCATTTACTCTTAGTTTTGATGCTTGCTTGGGGACAAGCAAGGTTTAAGTTTGGTGTTGTGATGACAAGTCATCATATACCCATTTTTCAAGCTAATTTCACCTGTTTTGTTAGCATTTATGCACTTTCTTGCATCCTAAGTAAGTGATTTGGAGTGAAAATGCATAACTTCTCTAAATCAAGCAATCACCATGAAATTAATGTTAAATCATGAGGTTTAAGCTAATTTTAATTGCATTTTAATTGATTTATAAGCCTCTTGAATTTAGTGATACTTTGAGTGGTTGTTTGGTTTATTGTAGGTGAAGAAAAGAAAAGAAAATGAAAAGCGTGGCCTAAGAAGCGTGACACAAGAAAAGGAAAGCGTGGCCAAAGAGGAGAGAAGCGTGCCGCAACTAATGGGGGAAGCAACATTGCCCTCCACAAGGGCAGAATGCCCTCTAGGAGAGCAACATTAGGTGACCAAGCAAGAATAGGCAACTCTGCCCTGCCCACTCCAAGGGCAGAGCACAAAATGGTTCCTTGGAACCAAGAGAAAGCAAATTCTGCCCTGCCCTTGTGGAGAGCAGAATCGGGCACCTCAAGGAAAGAAATCAAGGAAAAAAGGTCACCCATGCATGCTACAAGGTTCGAACTAGGAACCATGAGGAAGCTAGGTACTGATGCATTCGCATATTTGCCATTTTAACTAGTTAGTTTAGTTAGTTTTAGCTTAGGTTCATTCATTTTCTTTGAAATAAATGAGCAATTTTGTGAGTTTTCCTCCATGCATCCATGAACCAAGAATTAAGTGAAATTTGGCATAATTCATGCAAATAAATCAAGGAGTTTATATACAGGTTGATGTGAATGATTCCCTTGAAAATTATTGCATAAGATGGCAAAACTTTGAGGAAAGTTCTTTGGTTTATGTTAGGTGATGAAGCAAGAAGACAATGGAGCAAGAAAATATTGGAGAAAGGAAGAACAAGCAAGTTGGCAACTTGGAAATCAAGTTGGCAACTTGCTAGTGTATGTCCAGCAGAGTTGGCAGCTTGACCTCCCCCTCTTCAAGGATGAATATCTTGAACCACAAGGATCCAATTGGCATGATTCCAATTGCGTTGAGAAGCTGACATCAAGAGCTTTCCAACGATATATAATAGTCCATAATGTGGCGAGGAATGGAAGCTCAAATCAGAGGGAAACTCAAGCCCCAAGAGCAAGGAAATGAAGCATTGCAAGTTGCCAACTTGAGCAGCAAGTTGGCAACGCCAGGAGCCATCAGGGGAAGCCACCAGGGGAAGAGTAGCACGTTGCCAACGCCAACACCAAGTTGCCAACGCCCAAGCCAAGTTGAAGAAGAGCCTGGCGTTGTTGCTGGCGTGTTTGCCAACAACTTGGGCAACAACGCCCAGGCAGCTTGAGGATGCTCTCTTCAAGAACGTGTATCTTGAGCTAGAAAACTCCAATTGAGGTGAAATCAGTGGCATTTGAAAGTAGACATCAAGAGCTTTTCAACCATATATCACAATATGAAATTGGAGTTCATTTGAAGGTTCAAATGTTGGCTTCATTTAGAGCCTCAAACATGGAAAGTATTGTTTCCGGATTGCTCACCAAGTTGGCAACGCCCAACCAAGTTGCCAACGCCCAAAATGAAGAGAGGAGCACCAACCAAGTTGCCAATGCCCACAAGCCTTGCCATGCACATTGCCAACGCCAGGAAGGGCACCAATCAAGTTGCCAACGCCCATAAGCCATGCCATACACGTTGCTAACGCCCATAAGCCTTGCCATGCACGTTGCCAACGCCAGGAAGCAAACATGGAGCCTTGAGAAAGGCTCGAGCACGTTGCCAACATGCTGAAGAGAAGGAGTGTTTGGCAACAACACCAGGATGGTGAGGAAATTGTGATGCACGTTGCTAACTTGGAATGTAGGGGCGTTATCCACAACAACTCCAACAAGGCAGCCTGACCATGTCCACTTCAATGGAAGATATCTTGAGCTACAGAGATCCAAATCGAGTGCTTCCAGTTGCATTGGAAAGCTGACATTCAGAGCTTTCCAACCATATATAATAGTCTATGGTGGAGCACAAAATTGAAGCCAAACCAGAGTCATCTTTAGGCCCTAAAAACAAGAACATGAAGTGAAATTCAAGAAGGCTAGAGATTAGCCTTGGAGTGTGGCACGAGCACGTTGCCAACGTGCATATAAGGGTGCGTGTTTTGCAACAACGCCAGCCCCAAGTCCCTGCCTTGGGAGGTTAAGGCACGGGCACGTTGCCAACTTGGGAGTGAAGGTGCGTTTTTGGCAACAACTTGGCAGCTTAACCTTACCTTCTTTGAGGAACCATAACTTGAGCTAGGAAAGTCCAATTGAGGTGATTCCTGTGGCATTAGAAAATAGACATCAAGAGCTTTCCAATGATGTATAGTAGTCCATATTGAAGTAGAAGGTTGACACTCAAATTCTGAGCTACATTTAGCATGAAGGTAGAGCCAAGAAGAGGAGAAGCAAGTTGTTAGCAACAACTTGGGCTAGCAACGCCCAAGTCTCAAACTCACTTCCAGGAAATGATGATGCACGTTGCCAACGTGCATTAAGGCCTGCGTTATTGACAAAAACGCCAAGCCAATGGGCCAGAAGCATGATGAACTCTTCCTTTCCAAGTCTAGCAACACTTCTTCCAATTGAGCCAAGAATTCAACAAAGAGGAAGCCCATATTGTTAACCCAATTCAAGATATTTGAAAGAGCTTTAGGAGTAGTATAAATAGAAGAGATTGATGTACTTGTGAAGGACTTTTTTTTTTTTTTAACACTTAGAACTTTTTCCTACTTTTAGCACTTTATTTTGAGAACTCTTGGGTACTTCCGGGAGGATACCCGGAGAGCATCTTGGAACTTCTCTTCTTCATTTTTCTTAAGCTTTAACATTTCCTTATTCTTCTTCATCTTTCTTTTCAATTTAGTTTAATTTTGACCTATGGCAATTGTTGTTGAAATTGGAGCAATGACTCACTAAACCCCACTTTCATTAGGGGGAGGAGCTCTGCTTGTTGGAATGAATTGGTGAATTCATCTTGTCCTCCTCAATTTTAGTGGTTGATCTAAAGAGGGAACTCTTGTTCTTCAAAGATTCAACCACCATCGAGAGAGGGGTTAATCTATATGAATTATGTGGTGAATTTGAGGAATGAGTCACATAATTCAGTTTAGAGTTCATCCTTTCATGATTTCCTTAATCAATACACCTTGGTTAGTATGTGAGATGTAACTCTCCTTGGTTGAGATTATGGGAATTGTGTGGCTGGATTAGATTTGAGCTTCATCTCTTCTCATGAACAAATAGATCACGAGAGTGGCATTTGGTTATGTGGAGAGAAATTGAATCACCAAGAGATTGGGATTCAGTTACCCACTTGCTATGGATCTATGCCCATGATTGAGAAGGATTTGACTAACATCAATTCATGAACACTTGCATCTCTGATCCCTAATGATCTTCTCTACCATCAATTCTTATTTCTTTTGCTTCTAGTTATTTGATTACCCATAACCCAATTCCCTTTTACATTCTGTCAATTTATTATTCTTGCCATTTACATTCTGTTTCTTTATTTCTTACTCCCTTGCTCTTTAGAATTCAGCATTTTATGTTATTGCAATTTACTTTTGATGTCATTTAAGTTTCTTGCAATTTAAGTTTCCGTTATTTACTTTCACTTTATTTCTATCTTCTAGTTCTTTACATTCTGTGTCATTTACATTCTTGCAATTATGTTCAAAAATCAAAATGCTCATGAAATCAAAACTATGTTTGCTTGACTAAATCTACCATTTAACTAAAGTTGCTTAATCTACCAATCTCCGTGGGATCGACCTCACTCTTTGTGAGTTTTATTACTTGATACGACCCGGTATACTTGCCGGTTATACGTGAAATCTAAATTTTTACGTATCAAGTTTTTGGCGCCGTTGCCGGGGATTGGAAAAGATTGACAATGATTAAGTGAATGGTAGTTTAGATCAAGCATTTTCTTTGTTTTTGCTTTGTACAGTTCTTTTAATCTTTTTGTTTTCTTTTTGACACTAAGTGTTTGTGTTATTGCCTCACTAAGAGATTCTCATCTGAGATATGAATTTCAATTGCTTTGGTGATTGTGTTTTACAAAACTTAAATGGAGTTTACCTCATCTTTTGATCAAACAAACTTTCTGGGATATCACTCACCACCACCAATCTCTAATGGTGGCTGGGAATATCACCAAGAAAATACAAATTCTGAGCACTCCAACCCATGGAGATTTGCTTTAGAGACACAAGATGAGCAAGAGAATCATATGGGATACCAACCACCACCACAAAATGATTCATATCATTATCCTTATGGTGGATGGGAATATCAACAAGAAATGATGGATCATGAGCAATCAACCCAAATGGGATATGCCCCAAGGTCACATAATGATCAAGAAAGTTATATGGGGTATTTTCCACCACCACAAAATGATTCAAGTTACCATACTAATTGTGGTTGGAAAAATCAAGACCAGGGAATGATGGGGTTTGAGCAATCAAACCAAATGGGATGCTTCACAAGAACACAAAATGATTCATACTCCTATGAATGGGACAACTATCCAAATTGTGATCGGGAAGGACAAAACCAAGGAGAATTCAATGTTTCTTATCCCATCCATCATGAGCCAGCACCTCTTAATTATCCAACCTCACCTCCAAATTTTTCATATCAAAATTCTTCACCACTTGATTATGCCTCAACACAAAGTTTCCTCCAAAATCCATACCAGTCATCCCATCAATCACACAACTTATTCCACAACCCTCAACACAACTTCACCACAACACATTCACGTCACCAAAATTACTCTCAACCTTCATCTCTTGAATTAACAGATGAGGAATACCTTGAAAGCATTAAAATACAGAGAAAACTAGTGGAATTTTACACAAAATCCCCATCTTGGGAAGAAACCATCCTCGAGCAGATAAATGGGTCCTTAGAGCAAACAAAGAGGAACTTAGAACCATCAAACAGTACGGATGAAGACAAATTTGTGGGTGAGGAAGTGGAAAAGCAAGATGAGGAAGCCTCTGTGTCAAGAGAAATTTCAATGAAAAATGAGGTAGAGGTGGTTGAACCTGAAATTGCACTTGAGATGACAAGAGAACATGAAGACTCACAACTCTCACAAACTTCCCTGGACCAAAACGCCTCAACACTTGAAACCATGATTGAAAGGTATGAAGAGGAGATGAAGAAATGTTGGGAAGATCAACAAACCTCCTCCATGATAGAGCTATTAAAGCAAATGTTGGGTGCAAAGAAAGGAGTGGAGGAGCATGAACGTGAGGAAGTCATTCCAGAGAATTCACACTCAAGTGAAGCAGAAAATCACATGAAGGAAGGGCTCATGGAACCACCAATACAAAAGGCTTTTGATGAAAAGAAGACTCCAACAATCACACAACCACAAAGACTTGGATTCAAGAAAGTGAAGGCAATTAACAAAAGCACCAAGAAGAGGATTGTGACCAAGCTACCAAGGACAATATTCATGAAGAAAAAAGGGTCAACCACAAGCAATCCTCCCCATGATCTAGCAAGCAAGCTCAATCAAGCCATTAACAAAAGAAAGCTTGCTGAGGAGAGGCCAAGACAGGGGACACTAGCTGAATTTTCTTCCCCCTTAAGGTCATTCCTATTAACAAACTGGAAGAAGAGGAAGAAAGTGAACAGTATGTCAACCATAGGTATAATTTCTCTTCTCGGCTTTGTTTTCGTTCTTTGTTTTATTTAAATTCAATAAATTGGCGTATGGTTACATTCTAAGTTTGGTGTTGCCTTGCAACAAATAGTTTTCAATCTTTTTGGATGATTGCATCAAATCAAAAATGAGAGTGACACACCAAGATTCTAAGTTTAGTGTGCCATTTATTTTCTATGCAATTTATTCAAGCAACACTACTTGTCTGCATAATCATAATGCCTCTGCAGTTTTAGTTTTCTCTTTTGATTTGACAATTTTGCATTCTACTTGCTTTAGTTATTTTTCTATCTTTAAATGCTTTCATTTAGTTTGCTTATTAACTGTTTTTGTTAATACATTACCAAGAGATCCTTATTCATGACAGATTCTTAGCTTGGTGATTGTATTTAACATACAACAGTTTCATTTGCTTAGTTTTAATTCAAATAAATTGACATATGATCGCATTCTAAGTTTGGTGTTGCTATGCAACAAAATTTGTTTCTAATCTTTACTGGATACTTGCATTAATTCCAAGTGAAAGTGTCACACTAAGTTTGGTGTGCCACTTATCTTTTATGCAATGTATTGTGCTCACCTTCTTAAGTTTGCAATCAAAATGTCTCTGTCTCTTGTGCCTTAATTGTTATCTTTAATTTTGCTTAATTGAAACACATGTGCTACTAATGTTTCATTGTGTAAGACATTCATGATCTATCTTAGCCCCATAGCCATAGTTCTAATTGTTGCTTGAGGACAAGCAATCATTCTAAGTTTGGTGTGGGAAGGGAAAGAAAAGGAGGAAAAGGACAACAATAGAGAAGATAAATTACAAGGTTGTAAAGTTCTTTTTCCTTTCATTTGTTTCCAGCACTTTAAATTGCATGATTGTCTTATTACCTTCTTTATATACATGTGTGGTATGAATAAGCATAGCTTGAATTTTGATTTGCAATATGTTGCTGTGGCATTATGACTACCAACTTGAGTTTTGTGAATTCAAAAGCAATAAAGCATCATGATCATAAACAAACAAGGAATTAAAGAAGAACTAAGCATGTGCATACAAGTATTGGAAGGCTAGTATGTTTGATTATTGCTCAAGTACATTAGATTTTATTTAATTGAAGTTTTCATCTAGGACATTTTGTGAAATCTTTTGAAAATCATGAAAACCTTGAAGAAGCAAATGCAATTAAGGCAAGAAAAGAAAAAGGGAAAGAATGAGAAAGCTGAAGGCTCTGAGTACCAATGACAATTTCATTGTTATGTACTTGTGGTGTTTATGTATCAAGTAAAATGCTTGAAAACAAAACACTTAGAAGTCAAGGCTAGGCTCAAGTGCAAAAGCACTCCCTCAAAGCTCAAGGTTCTGAGCATCAATGATTAGAGAGTCAAGAAAAGAAAAGAAAAAAATGAGCCTAATGAAGTCCTCTAATTAAATGCTTGTGGTGCTTATGTATCAAGTGGTAATACTTGAAAACAAAGCATTTAGAATCGTAGCTTTGTTACTAACTCATGGGGTAAAGCACCCAAAAGGAGAAGCTAATAAGAAAAATCAAAAGCTTGTTTCAAGGAAGAATTATAAGAAAAAGATTTCATAAAGTGAGCTAGATAGAAGCATCAATCATTTACATTTCTTTTGTGATTGTAGCATGCATAGAAAACTAGCTTGCCATGAACATTAACTTGCTATTCTTCTAACCTTGGATTGTCAATCTCTATTGCATGATTCTTTTCTTGCTTGAGGACAAGCAAGGTTTAAGTTTGGTGTTGTGATGCATTCGCATATTTGCCATTTTAACTAGTTAGTTTAGTTAGTTTTAGCTTAGGTTCATTCATTTTCTTTGAAATAAATGAGCAATTTTGTGAGTTTTCCTCCATGCATCCATGAACCAAGAATTAAGTGAAATTTGGCATAATTCATGCAAATAAATCAAGGAGTTTATATACAAGTTGATGTGAATGATTCCCTTGAAAATTATTGCATAAGATGGCAAAACTTTGAGGAAAGTTCTTTGGTTTATGTTAGGTGATGAAGCAAGAAGACAATGGAGCAAGAAAATATTGGAGAAAGGAAGAACAAGCAAGTTGGCAACTTGGAAATCAAGTTGGCAACTTGCTAGTGTATGTCCAGCAGAGTTGGCAGCTTGACCTCCCCCTCTTCAAGGATGAATATCTTGAACCACAAGGATCCAATTGGCATGATTCCAATTGCGTTGAGAAGCTGACATCAAGAGCTTTCCAACGATATATAATAGTCCATAATGTGGCGAGGAATGGAAGCTCAAATCAGAGGGAAACTCAAGCCCCAAGAGCAAGGAAATGAAGCATTGCAAGTTGCCAACTTGAGCAGCAAGTTGGCAACGCCAGGAGCCATCAGGGGAAGCCACCAGGGGAAGAGTAGCACGTTGCCAACGCCAACACCAAGTTGGCAACGCCCAAGCCAAGTTGAAGAAGAGCCTGGCGTTGTTGCTGGCGTGTTTGCCAACAACTAGGGCAACAACGCCCAGGCAGCTTGAGGATGCTCTCTTCAAGAACGTGTATCTTGAGCTAGAAAACTCCAATTGAGGTGAAATCAGTGGCATTGGAAAGTAGACATCAAGAGCTTTTCAACCATATATCACAATATGAAATTGGAGTTCATTTGAAGGTTCAAATGTTGGCTTCATTTAGAGCCTCAAACATGGAAAGTATTATTTCCGGATTGCTCACCAAGTTGGCAACGCCCAACCAAGTTGCCAACGCCCAAAATGAAGAGAGGAGCACCAACCAAGTTGCCAACGCCCACAAGCCTTGCCATGCACATTGCCAACGCCAGGAAGGGCACCAATCAAGTTGCCAACGCCCATAAGCCATGCCATACACGTTGCTAACGCCCATAAGCCTTGCCATGCACGTTGCCAACGCCAGGAAGCAAACATGGAGCCTTGAGAAAGGCTCGAGCACGTTGCCAACGTGCTGAAGAGAAGGAGTGTTTGGCAACAACGCCAGGATGGTGAGGAAATTGTGATGCACGTTGCTAACTTGGAATGTAGGGGCGTTATCCACAACAACTCCAACAAGGCAGCCTGACCATGTCCACTTCAATGGAAGATATCTTGAGCTACAGAGATCCAAATCGAGTGCTTCCAGTTGCATTGGAAAGCTGACATTCAGAGCTTTCCAACCATATATAATAGTCTATGGTGGAGCACAAAATTGAAGCCAAACCAGAGTCATCTTTAGGCCCTAAAAACAAGAACATGAAGTGAAATTCAAGAAGGCTAGAGATTAGCCTTGGAGTGTGGCACGAGCACGTTGCCAACGTGCATATAAGGGTGCGTGTTTTGCAACAACGCCAGCCCCAAGTCCCTGCCTTGGGAGGTTAAGGCACGGGCACGTTGCCAACTTGGGAGTGAAGGTGCGTTTTTGGCAACAACTTGGCAGCTTAACCTTACCTTCTTTGAGGAACCATAACTTGAGCTAGGAAAGTCCAATTGAGGTGATTCCAGTGGCATTAGAAAATAGACATCAAGAGCTTTCCAATGATGTATAGTAGTCCATATTGAAGTAGAAGGTTGACACTCAAATTCTGAGCTACATTTAGCATGAAGGTAGAGCCAAGAAGAGGAGAAGCAAGTTGTTAGCAACAACTTGGGCTAGCAACGCCCAAGTCTCAAACTCACTTCCAGGAAATGATGATGCACGTTGCCAACGTGCATTAAGGCCTGCGTTATTGACAAAAACGCCAAGCCAATGGGCCAGAAGCATGATGAACTCTTCCTTTCCAAGTCTAGCAACACTTCTTCCAATTGAGCCAAGAATTCAACAAAGAGGAAGCCCATATTGTTAACCCAATTCAAGATATTTGAAAGAGCTTTAGGAGTAGTATAAATAGAAGAGATTGATGTACTTGTGAAGGACTTTTTTTTTTTTTTAACACTTAGAACTTTTTCCTACTTTTAGCACTTTATTTTGAGAACTCTTGGGTACTTCCGGGAGGATACCCGGAGAGCATCTTGGAACTTCTCTTCTTCATTTTTCTTAAGCTTTAACATTTCCTTATTCTTCTTCATCTTTCTTTTCAATTTAGTTTAATTTTGACCTATGGCAATTGTTGTTGAAATTGGAGCAATGACTCACTAAACCCCACTTTCATTAGGGGGAGGAGCTCTGCTTGTTGGAATGAATTGGTGAATTCATCTTGTCCTCCTCAATTTTAGTGGTTGATCTAAAGAGGGAACTCTTGTTCTTCAAAGATTCAACCACCATCGAGAGAGGGGTTAATCTATATGAATTATGTGGTGAATTTGAGGAATGAGTCACATAATTCAGTTTAGAGTTCATCCTTTCATGATTTCCTTAATCAATACACCTTGGTTAGTATGTGAGATGTAACTCTCCTTGGTTGAGATTATGGGAATTGTGTGGCTGGATTAGATTTGAGCTTCATCTCTTCTCATGAACAAATAGATCACGAGAGTGGCATTTGGTTATGTGGAGAGAAATTGAATCACCAAGAGATTGGGATTCAGTTACCCACTTGCTATGGATCTATGCCCATGATTGAGAAGGATTTGACTAACATCAATTCATGAACACTTGCATCTCTGATCCCTAATGATCTTCTCTACCATCAATTCTTATTTCTTTTGCTTCTAGTTATTTGATTACCCATAACCCAATTCCCTTTTACATTCTGTCAATTTATTATTCTTGCCATTTACATTCTGTTTCTTTATTTCTTACTCCCTTGCTCTTTAGAATTCAGCATTTTATGTTATTGCAATTTACTTTTGATGTCATTTAAGTTTCTTGCAATTTAAGTTTCCGTTATTTACTTTCACTTTATTTCTATCTTCTAGTTCTTTACATTCTGTGTCATTTACATTCTTGCAATTATGTTCAAAAATCAAAATGCTCATGAAATCAAAACTATGTTTGCTTGACTAAATCTACCATTTAACTAAAGTTGCTTAATCTACCAATCTCCGTGGGATCGACCTCACTCTTTGTGAGTTTTATTACTTGATACGACCCGGTATACTTGCCGGTTATACGTGAAATCTAAATTTTTACGTATCAAGTTTTTGGCACCGTTGCCGGGGATTGGAAAAGATTGACAATGATTAAGTGAATGGTAGTTTAGATCAAGCATTTTCTTTGTTTTTGCTTTGTACAGTTCTTTTAATCTTTTTGTTTTCTTTTTGACACTAAGTGTTTGTGTTATTGCCTCACTAAGAGATTCTCATCTGAGATATGAATTTCAATTGCTTTGGTGATTGTGTTTTACAAAACTTAAATGGAGTTTACCTCATCTTTTGATCAAACAAACTTTCTGGGATATCACTCACCACCACCAATCTCTAATGGTGGCTGGGAATATCACCAAGAAAATACAAATTCTGAGCACTCCAACCCATGGAGATTTGCTTTAGAGACACAAGATGAGCAAGAGAATCATATGGGATACCAACCACCACCACAAAATGATTCATATCATTATCCTTATGGTGGATGGGAATATCAACAAGAAATGATGGATCATGAGCAATCAACCCAAATGGGATATGCCCCAAGGTCACATAATGATCAAGAAAGTTATATGGGGTATTTTCCACCACCACAAAATGATTCAAGTTACCATACTAATTGTGGTTGGAAAAATCAAGACCAGGGAATGATGGGGTTTGAGCAATCAAACCAAATGGGATGCTTCACAAGAACACAAAATGATTCATACTCCTATGAATGGGACAACTATCCAAATTGTGATCGGGAAGGACAAAACCAAGGAGAATTCAATGTTTCTTATCCCATCCATCATGAGCCAGCACCTCTTAATTATCCAACCTCACCTCCAAATTTTTCATATCAAAATTCTTCACCACTTGATTATGCCTCAACACAAAGTTTCCTCCAAAATCCATACCAGTCATCCCATCAATCACACAACTTATTCCACAACCCTCAACACAACTTCACCACAACACATTCACGTCACCAAAATTACTCTCAACCTTCATCTCTTGAATTAACAGATGAGGAATACCTTGAAGGCATTGAAATACAGAGAAAACTAGTGGAATTTTACACAAAATCCCCATCTTGGGAAGAAACCATCCTCGAGCAGATAAATGGGTCCTTAGAGCAAACAAAGAGGAACTTAGAACCATCAAACAATACGGATGAAGACAAATTTGTGGGTGAGGAAGTGGAAAAGCAAGATGAGGAAGCCTCTGTGTCAAGAGAAATTTCAATGAAAAATGAGGTAGAGGTGGTTGAACCTGAAATTGCACTTGAGATGACAAGAGAACATGAAGACTCACAACTCTCACAAACTTCCCTGGACCAAAACGCCTCAACACTTGAAACCATGATTGAAAGGTATGAAGAGGAGATGAAGAAATGTTGGGAAGATCAACAAACCTCCTCCATGATAGAGCTATTAAAGCAAATGTTGGGTGCAAAGAAAGGAGTGGAGGAGCATGAACGTGAGGAAGTCATTCCAGAGAATTCACACTCAAGTGAAGCAGAAAATCACATGAAGGAAGGGCTCATGGAACCACCAATACAAAAGGCTTTTGATGAAAAGAAGACTCCAACAATCACACAACCACCAAGACTTGGATTCAAGAAAGTGAAGGCAATTAACAAAAGCACCAAGAAGAGGATTGTGACCAAGCTACCAAGGACAATATTCATGAAGAAAAAAGGGTCAACCACAAGCAATCCTCCCCATGATCTAGCAAGCAAGCTCAATCAAGCCATTAACAAAAGAAAGCTTGCTGAGGAGAGGCCAAGACAGGGGACACTAGCTGAATTTTCTTCCCCCTTAAGGTCATTCCTATTAACAAACTGGAAGAAGAGGAAGAAAGTGAACAGTATGTCAACCATAGGTATAATTTCTCTTCTCTGCTTTGTTTTCGTTCTTTGTTTTATTTAAATTCAATAAATTGGCATATGGTTACATTCTAAGTTTGGTGTTGCCTTGCAACAAATAGTTTTCAATCTTTTTGGATGAATGCATCAAATCAAAAATGAGAGTGACACACCAAGATTCTAAGTTTGGTGTGCCATTTATTTTCTATGCAATTTATTCAAGCAACACTACTTGTCTGCATAATCATAATTCCTCTGCAGTTTTAGTTTTCTCTTTTGATTTGACAATTTTGCATTCTACTTGCTTTAGTTATTTTTCTATCTTTAAATGCTTTCATTTAGTTTGCTTATTAACTGTTTTTGTTAATACATTACCAAGAGATCCTTATTCATGACAGATTCATAGCTTGGTGATTGTATTTAACATACAACAGTTTCATTTGCTTAGTTTTAATTCAAATAAATTGACATATGATCGCATTCTAAGTTTGGTGTTGCTATGCAACAAAATTTGTTTCTAATCTTTACTGGATACTTGCATTAATTCCAAGTGAAAGTGTCACACTAAGTTTGGTGTGCCACTTATCTTTTATGCAATGTATTGTGCTCACCTTCTTAAGTTTGCAATCAAAATGTCTCTGTCTCTTGTGCCTTAATTGTTATCTTTAATTTTGCTTAATTGAAACACATGTGCTACTAATGTTTCATTGTGTAAGACATTCATGATCTATCTTAGCCCCATAGCCATAGTTCTAATTGTTGCTTGAGGACAAGCAATCATTCTAAGTTTGGTGTGGGAAGGGAAAGAAAAGGAGGAAAAGGACAACAATAGAGAAGATAAATTACAAGGTTGTAAAGTTCTTTTTCCTCTCATTTGTTTCCAGCACTTTAAATTGCATGATTGTCTTATTACCTTCTTTATATACATGTGTGGTATGAATAAGCATAGCTTGAATTTTGATTTGCAATATGTTGCTGTGGCATTATGACTACCAACTTGAGTTTTGTGAATTCAAAAGCAATAAAGCATCATGATCATAAACAAACAAGGAATTAAAGAAGAACTAAGCATGTGCATACAAGTATTGGAAGGCTAGTATGTTTGATTATTGCTCAAGTACATTAGATTTTATTTAATTGAAGTTTTCATCTAGGACATTTTGTGAAATCTTTTGAAAATCATGAAAACCTTGAAGAAGCAAATGCAATTAAGGCAAGAAAAGAAAAAGGGAAAGAATGAGAAAGCTGAAGGCTCTGAGTACCAATGACAATTTCATTGTTATGTACTTGTGGTGTTTATGTATCAAGTAAAATGCTTGAAAACAAACACTTAGAAGTCAAGGCTAGGCTCAAGTGCAAAAGCACTCCCTCAAAGCTCAAGGTTCTGAGCATCAATGATTAGAGAGTCAAGAAAAGAAAAGAAAAAATGAGCATAATGAAGTCCTCTAATTAAATGCTTGTGGTGCTTATGTATCAAGTGGTAATACTTGAAAACAAAGCATTTAGAATCGTAGCTTTGTTACTAACTCATGGGGTAAAGCACCCAAAAGGAGAAGCTAATAAGAAAAATCAAAAGCTTGTTTCAAGGAAGAATTATAAGAAAAAGATTTCATAAAGTGAGCTAGATAGAAGCATCAATCATTTACATTTCTTTTGTGATTGTAGCATGCATAGAAAACTAGCTTGCCATGAACATTAACTTGCTATTCTTCTAACCTTGGATTGTCAATCTCTATTGCATGATTCTTTTCTTGCTTGAGGACAAGCAAGGTTTAAGTTTGGTGTTGTGATGCATTCGCATATTTGCCATTTTAACTAGTTAGTTTAGTTAGTTTTAGCTTAGGTTCATTCATTTTCTTTGAAATAAATGAGCAATTTTGTGAGTTTTCCTCCATGCATCCATGAACCAAGAATTAAGTGAAATTTGGCATAATTCATGCAAATAAATCAAGGAGTTTATATACAAGTTGATGTGAATGATTCCCTTGAAAATTATTGCATAAGATGGCAAAACTTTGAGGAAAGTTCTTTGGTTTATGTTAGGTGATGAAGCAAGAAGACAATGGAGCAAGAAAATATTGGAGAAAGGAAGAACAAGCAAGTTGGCAACTTGGAAATCAAGTTGGCAACTTGCTAGTGTATGTCCAGCAGAGTTGGCAGCTTGACCTCCCCCTCTTCAAGGATGAATATCTTGAACCACAAGGATCCAATTGGCATGATTCCAATTGCGTTGAGAAGCTGACATCAAGAGCTTTCCAACGATATATAATAGTCCATAATGTGGCGAGGAATGGAAGCTCAAATCAGAGGGAAACTCAAGCCCCAAGAGCAAGGAAATGAAGCATTGCAAGTTGCCAACTTGAGCAGCAAGTTGGCAACGCCAGGAGCCATCAGGGGAAGCCACCAGGGGAAGAGTAGCACGTTGCCAACGCCAACACCAAGTTGGCAACGCCCAAGCCAAGTTGAAGAAGAGCCTGGCGTTGTTGCTGGCGTGTTTGCCAACAACTTGGGCAACAACGCCCAGGCAGCTTGAGGATGCTCTCTTCAAGAACGTGTATCTTGAGCTAGAAAACTCCAATTGAGGTGAAATCAGTGGCATTGGAAAGTAGACATCAAGAGCTTTTCAACCATATATCACAATATGAAATTGGAGTTCATTTGAAGGTTCAAATGTTGGCTTCATTTAGAGCCTCAAACATGGAAAGTATTGTTTCCGGATTGCTCACCAAGTTGGCAACGCCCAACCAAGTTGCCAACGCCCAAAATGAAGAGAGGAGCACCAACTAAGTTGCCAACGCCCACAAGCCTTGCCATGCACATTGCCAACGCCAGGAAGGGCACCAATCAAGTTGCCAACGCCCATAAGCCATGCCATACACGTTGCTAACGCCCATAAGCCTTGCCATGCACGTTGCCAACGCCAGGAAGCAAACATGGAGCCTTGAGAAAGGCTCGAGCACGTTGCCAACGTGCTGAAGAGAAGGAGTGTTTGGCAACAACGCCAGGATGGTGAGGAAATTGTGATGCACGTTGCTAACTTGGAATGTAGGGGCGTTATCCACAACAACTCCAACAAGGCAGCCTGACCATGTCCACTTCAATGAAAGATATCTTGAGCTACAGAGATCCAAATCGAGTGCTTTCAGTTGCATTGGAAAGCTGACATTCAGAGCTTTCCAACCATATATAATAGTCTATGGTGGAGCACAAAATTGAAGCCAAACCAGAGTCATCTTTAGGCCCTAAAAACAAGAACATGAAGTGAAATTCAAGTAGGCTAGAGATTAGCCTTGGAGTGTGGCACGAGCACGTTGCCAACGTGCATATAAGGGTGCGTGTTTTGCAACAACGCCAGCCCCAAGTCCCTGCCTTGGGAGGTTAAGGCACGGGCACGTTGCCAACTTGGGAGTGAAGGTGCGTTTTTGGCAACAACTTGGCAGCTTAACCTTACCTTCTTTAAGGAACCATAACTTGAGCTAGGAAAGTCCAATTGAGGTGATTCCAGTGGCATTAGAAAATAGACATCAAGAGCTTTCCAATGATGTATAGTAGTCCATATTGAAGTAGAAGGTTGACACTCAAATTCTGAGCTACATTTAGCATGAAGGTAGAGTGATACGTAAAAATTAGATTTCACGTACAACCGGCAAGTATACCGGGTCGTATCAAGTAGTAAAACTCACAAAGAGTGAGGTCGATCCCACGGAGATTGGTAGATTAAGCAACTTTAGTTAAATGGTAGATTTAGTCAAGCAAATAGGATTTTGATTTTATGAGTATTGTGACTTTTGAACGTAAGTGCAGGAATTTAAATTGCAAGGAATTTAAGAACAGGGCAATAGAAATAAAATGGAAGTAAATAACGGAAACTTAAAGTGCAAGAAACTTAAATGACATCAAAGATAAATTGCTAGGAATTAAAGGTTGCAGAAATTTAAAGAGCATAAGAGCAAGAGCAAGAAATAAAGAGACAGAATGTAGATGACAAGAAAATAATTGCAAGAATGTAAAGGGAGATGGGGTGATGGGTATTCAAACAACTAATAAGCAAAAGAAATAAGAATTGATGGTAGAGAAGATCATTAGGGATCAGAGATGTTAGTTTTCATGAATTGATGTTAGTCAAATTCCTCTCAATCATGGGTATAGATCTATGGCAAGTGGGTGATTGAACCCCAATCTCTTGGTGATTCAATCTCTCTCAACATAGCCAATTGCCACTCTCGTGATCTAATTGTTCATGAGAAGAGATGAAGCTCATATATTATCCAGCCACACAATTTCTATAATCTCAACCAAGGAGAGTTACATCTCACATACTAACCAAGGTATATTGATTAAAGAAATCATGAAAGGATGAACTCTAAACTGAATTATGTGGCTCATTCCTCAAATTCACCACATAATTCATGTAGATTAACCCCTCTCTCGATGGTGGTTGAATCTATGAAGAGCAAGAGTTCCCTCTTTAGATCAACCACTAGAATTGAGGAGGAAAGATGGGTTCATCAATCCATTCCAACAAACAGAGCTCCTCCCCCTAATGAAAGTGGGGTTTAGTGAGTCATTGCTCCAATTTCAACAACAATTGCCATAAACAAGAATTAAACTAAGTGTAAAGGAAGAAGAAGAAGAAGAATGAAACGCTTAAAACTTGTAAATGAAGAAGAAAGTTCCAATAGAAAACCAAAGATGAGCTCCTCGGGAGAGTACCCGGAAGTTCTTACAAAAGCTAAATAAAAGTGCAAAGAGTCTAAAAGTCTAAGTGTCAACAAGTATTCAAAAGTGTAAAAGTCCGCTACAAGTACATCAATCTCTTCTATTTATACTACTCTAAAACTCTTCAGAGATCTTCAATTTGGGTTAGCAATGTGGGCTTTCTCATTGTTGAATTCTTGGCTCAATTGGAGGTGTTTTGGCCTTTGTGATGAATAGGGGAAGTAGAGCAAGTTGGCACCAATTCTGGCCCATTGATGGGCGTTGTTGGCAATAACTCAGGCCTTAGTGCACGTTGGCAACGTGCATGCCAATTTCCTGGGCATGAAGTATGAGACTTGGGCGTTGCTAGCCCAAGTTGTTGCCAACAACTTGCTTTTCCTCTTCTTGGCCTTACTTTCATGCTAAATGTAGCCCAGAATTTGAGTGTCAACCTTCAGCTTCAATATGAACTATTATACATCATTGGAAAGCTCTTGATGTCTATTTTCTAATGCCACTGGAATCACCTCAATTGGACTTTCCTAGCTCAAGTTATGGTTCCTCAAAGAAGGTAAGGTCAAGCTGCCAAGTTGTTGCCAAGTTGTTGTGAATAACGCACCCTCAACCCCAAGTTGGCAACGTGCCCATGCATCACTCTCCCAAGGCAGGGGCTTGAGGCTGGCGTTGTTGCAAAACACGCCCCCTTAATGCACGTTGGCAACGTGCTCGATCCCACATCCAAGGCTCATCTCTAGCTCCCTTGAATTTCACTTCATGTTCTTGTTTTTAGGGTCTAAAGATGACTCTGGTTTGGCTTCAATCTTGTGCTCCACCATAGACTATTATATATGGTTGGAAAGCTCTGAATGTCAGCTTTCCAACGCAACTGGAAGCACTCAATTTGGATCTCTGTAGCTCAAGATATCTTCCATTGAAGAGGACATGGTCAGGCTGCCTTGTTGGAGTTGTTGTGAATAACGCCCATACATTTCAAGTTAGCAACGTGCACCATAATTTCCTGGCGTTGTTGTGAATAACTCCTTCTCTTTAGCACGTTGGCAACGTGCTCGAGCCCTTCTCAAGGCTCCATGCTTGCTTCCTGGCGTTGGCAACGTGCATGGCAAGGCCATTGGGCGTTGGCAACGTGCATGGTGCATCTCCCTGGCGCTAGCAACTTGGATGGTGCCTTGATTGGCGTTGGCAACGCGGATGGTGGGCTGATGGGCGTTTGCAACGCCGTTGGTGCGCCATTGGGCGTTTGGCAACCTGGTTGGTGCGCCATTGGGCGTTTGGCAACCTGGTTGGTGCGCCATTTGGTGCCAAAATTTGCTTGTGTGTGGCGTTGGCAACGCCCATCTAGCGTTGGCAACGTGGTTGAGCTGCTTCCCATGGTGCCAAAGTTGCTTGGTTGTGTGGCGTTGGCAACGCCCTCCTCAAGTTGGCAACGTGGTTGAGCTTGCTTCCCATGGTGCCAAAGTTGCTTGGTTGTGTGGCGTTGGCAACGCCCTCCTCAAGTTGGCAACGTGGTTGAGCTTGCTCCAGGGCCAGGCTTGTGTGTGTGGCGTTGCCTTCAACAACGCCCATAGTTCTTGGCGTTGGCAACGCCCTCGACACTCCTTCATGGCTCAAGTTCCTTGCTTGTGTGGGCGTTGGCAACTTGGTTCTAGAGTTGGCAACGCCAACTTTGCTTCCAGGGCTGCCAAACTTGCTTGTGTTGTGGCGTTGGCAACTTGGTTCTAGAGTTGGCAACGCCAACTTTGCTCCTTCCAGGGTCAAGCTTGCCTTGTGTTGTGGCGTTGGCAACGTGGATCTCAAGTTGGCAACGCCAACTTTGCTCCTTGGTTGCCTCCAGGACCAAGCTCTTTGTGTGTGGGCGTTGTCCTCAATAACGCACACTATATCCAAGTTGGCAACGCCAACTTCATTTTCCTGGCGTTGGCAAGAATAACGCCCCTTGTATCCAAGTTGGCAACGCCAACTTCTTGCCCAGCTTGCATCATTCTTGCTTCCATGCTTCCTTGTCTCATCACCTATCATCAACAAGGGAAATAGCTTCAAAGTCTTACCAATTCATGCAATAAATTTCATGAGATTCATTCATACTCATTCATATATGCATTCCTTAAAACATTTGCATGAATTTGGCTAGAATTAACATGTTCCTTGATATCATCATGCATGGAAACAAAACTCATAAAAGGACTTGTTTATTTAGGGAAAATGAGTGAAATTAAGCTAAAACTAACTAAACTAACTAACTAATAATGCAAATATGCATTTGCATCACAACACCAAACTTAAAGTATTGCTTGTCCTCAAGCAAAATATACAGGATTTTGTCACAAGAATTTAAGATGTAAGACTTGAATGTTCTTCCAGAGAGTAATTTTCATTGAGCATATTGTCCTCACTTGTGTGGTCATTAATTTATTGTAATTGAACACAACTATTCAACTTTTTCAATTAAAATGCTTGCTTCACTACTAAATTGGTTAACTTCACTAGACTTCTTTCATACCTTAGCACATGATCCTTAAACCAAATTTTTTTTTTTTTTGCTTATTTCTTTTTCCTTCTTTTTTTCTCTTTTTTTTTCTTTTTTCTTTCAATTAAGCTCGAAATCTTGTCTTAAGGCGGCTCTTTAGCATAAGCTTTCAATCAACAATCCCAAACCAGTTGGTTCAAGTTGTTAAGTGTTGAGACACTCTTAAAGATTTACTCACTCAAGCCTCTTTCCTTAACACATTCAGTCACAGGCATATAACATTGAAATCTTGTTTGGATAGTGGTGTCCAGCACCTCTTTGGGTTGCTAAATGTTCTGTTATAGAGCTACTCTTGATTGTGGGTTTTCAATCGATAATCCCGAGTTAGTTAACTCAAGTTACCGGGTGATGAAGCACCCCTCGGATTTACTAGCCCAAGTATGTCTCTTAACATCAATCACCACAGACACATATCCATTTTGTCATTGATGCCTAGCCTTTCATTCTATGTACTCTATTTTCTTTATTGTCAAGGTTATTTGTGCTATTACTGTTAAAGTCTTTGTGATCCTTAACCAAACTAGTCTTGTATAAGCAAGCATTCTTTTGAAATCATTGAACATTGCTTCTTTCACAATAAACATACTAGCACTTTTCTCATGGGACAACATGATTCTTTTTAAGCTAGAATTCTCTCTGTTCTTACATCAAACTACACCTTTTATTCCAATGACAAGTAAAAGTACTAAAGACAAGCAACCATTCCAAATTTGTGAGTGGTGATGCATGGAATGGGCAATATAAAAGACAATGCTTCAAAAAGAAAATGCATCCTAGAAGGTATACCATATTTCAGACATACATCTTTTTTTATTTAAAAACATAAAGAAACATAAAGAAAAACAAAGGAACTTCACCACCTTTAGTCTTCATGTCCCTTTTCCTTTGCTTGATTCTCCTTGCTTTCCTTTGCCCTTTGGATCTTGTTTCTTTTTACTTCTTAACTCTCCTTGTTGCTTTGTTGTTGAATCTCCCTTTGGATCTTCTTTCTTTTTGCTCCTCCGTTCTCCTTGTTGTTGTGTCGTTGCATCCCTCTCTTCTCTTTGCCAAATTCCTGAGCTTATCATTGTCTCCTGTAGCCTCTGTTGATTGAATCTCACCCTTGCTAGTTCTTGCTGTTCAAATATCTTCCGAGCCTCATTAAAACATTTGATTTGTGGGTTGATCAATGGGGGTGTGGAACAGAGGTAACTAAGCTTTTCTTGGGTGCATATGTCATAGTCAAGTCTGTCCTTGTGCCTGGCTTCCTTGAACATTCTGTTTTCATTGAAATCTCTGTAGAGTGTTTCATGTCTAGCATCCAACCTATGGAGAAGTTCTCTTTGCTGAGCTTGCTCTATCCTTAGTTGAGCTTGTTCTTGTATCACTTTCTCCATGGCTTTTTCATGTTCCATAGCCGAATTGTTGATGGCTTCCTGCATCTTGGCATATTGTTCTTGTTGTAACTCCATCATGTGTGCTTGGTATTCATTTTGTTGGTTCATCCATTGAACTTGAATACCTCTTTGTTGATCCATCAACTGCCAAAGATCCCTTTGTTGTTGAGCTTGCTCTTCTTGGCTTCTTTGAATTTGTGAGTATTGCCCAGAAATCCCTTCCAAGGCGGCTTGGAGTTGGTTCATGTTCAAGGTGTGGGATTCATCCATTTCTTGAGGCTCCTCCTCTTGTCTTACTTCTTTCCTTTTTTTCCTTCTTGCTAAGGGTTGCCTTTCCAATTGTGTTGTGGTGATGAACTCCAACCTTTCTCGGGTGAGAGGCTTTCCAATAGAGACCAAATCAGTTTCTCCAAATTCTTCAAGAGGCACTCCAGCTTCTTCACATAGGCGCAGAATGGTACTAGGATATCCTAGCCAGCTGTCCTGTTTGACTTTTTGAGCTATTTCAATGATGTTCCTGGCTATAATGTCTCCAACATTGATTTCCCCTCCTTTCATTATGCAATGGATCATTATAGCTCTATTCACGGTTACCTCAGAGTTATTTGAAGTAGAGATCAATGACCTCCTCACTATGTCATGCCATCCTTTTGCTTGAGGTATGAGATCACCTCTCCGAAGTTTGAGTGGTCGGCCATGTGAATCCAATACCCAATCAGTGCCTATTCTGCATAAGTCACTCACCACATCCACATATCTTGGGTCATTTTCAACCCTTTCTTCATAGCTAGGTCGTTTGAACTGTTTGTGCTTGACCCTTAGCACCCTATTGATGGTGTCCGGGCTAAAATCAACATCCACACCTCTTACATAGCTCATGTAAGGTTCTTCATCATCATATTCTCTTATCACATTAGTAAAGAATTCATGGATGAGAAGCATGCTCACTTCTTGAGGTTGGTCACAGAGAAGCTCCCATCCCCTTTTTCTGATTATTTTTTGTATTTCAGGATATTCATCTTTTTTAAGCTTGAATGGTAGCTCTGGAACAACATCTTTGCTTGACATCCAACTAAAGATCCGCTCATTGTGTTTGGATTTGAATCTTCTTTGATCAAATTCATCTTCTCTCCTATCCCTTGATGATGAGGCCATTGAGATTCACTTGCAAGATTGAATCTCCCCAACACCAAACTTAGATGAATGCTTGTCCTCAAGCACAAGGAAAATGATTGTGAATGAGAGAGATATGAGATAAGCACGGTGACTTAGAGAAGGTAGAAAATGATGGTGAAGGAGATTGAGTGTTTCGGTTATGTGAGAGATGTGATGCTTCAAGAGTTTTGTTGGGTAAAGATGAGGTCCAAGGTTAGAATTTGTGAAACATGGAGTAGGTTAGAGGTTGAGTATAGTTCGGTTAGTGAAGTGAAAGTTGGTGGGTAGAAGAATGAATGATGAATGAATATGGTTGAAGTATTTAAAGTGAAAGTTGGTGGGAAGGCATTTAAGGCTCGGTCATGGCATGCTTCCTTGTGCCCATTGCATGTTGATTTGTTTTTCCCCATGCACAAAGTTCAAAACTCATGTGACTTCCCTTCCTTGTGTATCCGTGACCTCACTCACTAAGATTCTCCATCATTTCTTTCTTTCTTCCATTATATGCTTCCAAGATTCCCCATCACTTCTTTCTTTCTTTCCTGCAACAAAATGCCAAAGGCTTGAGATTCTTAAAGTGACATTAATGGCTAAAAATCTATGATGATGTTCCTATGCAAAATTGACTAAATTAGATTCCCTAATCTATTTTTTAGCATTAATAATGCAAGTAAAGACACCAAACTTAGTTTGTGACTAAGTGTTCTATGGAATTAATTCCAAAGATAGCCACCTCAAACTTAGTAATTTACCTACATTGCATGCTTTTTCACGTTTTTTTTTTTTTTTTTATAACTAAAGTAGATGACAATACTTTCATAGCCTAGCATTTTCGTGTATGTATGGACACCAAACTTAGTTTGTGGCTAAGTGTTGTAGAACACACATTTGCCATTACTTCAAGATTGGCCACACCAAACTTAGTGCCTTGCATACACCATGTACTAGTCTACTTGATCATTATTGGTTACTAAAACATGAAAATAAAAGACTCCCTGTGCATGGGTTGCCTCCCATGAAGCGCTTTGTTTATTGTCCTTAGCTCGACATTGCAGCTTCTTTGCTCATGTTAAGAGTTGCACACTCTCTTCCTTGCTCCAAGGGCCACCAAAATAGTGCTTCACCCTATGTCCATTGACTGTGAAGGTTTGTTTTGAGGCTTCATCAAGCAGTTCAACATAGCCATGAGGTGATACTTTGGTGATGGTGTATGGACCAGTCCATCTAGACCTCAGCTTCCCAGGGAAGGTCTTCAATCTTGAATTGAATAACAACACCTTTTGGCCCGGTTCAAATGTTCTTTGAGAGATCCTCTTATCATGCCATCTCTTTGCTCTCTCCTTGTATATTTTGGCATTGTCATATGCCTCCAATCTGAACTCCTCAAGCTCATTGAGTTGTAGCAACCTCTTCTCTCCTGCTGCTTGAGCATCTAAATTCAGAAGTTTGGTGGCCCAGAAGGCCTTATGTTCAAGCTCCACAGGGAGGTGGCATGCTTTTCCATACACCAACTGAAATGGAGATTTTCCTATGGGTGTCTTGAAGGCTGTCCTATATGCCCAAAGTGCATCATCTAGCTTCCTAACCCAATCCTTTCTTGTTGTTCCCACAGTTTTCTCCAAGATCCTTTTCAGCTCTCTGTTGGCAAGTTCAGCTTGTCCATTGGTTTGTGGGTGATATGGGGTAGCTACTTTGTGTGTAACACCATACTTGTGGAGTAAAGAATTGAGTTGCTTGTTGCAAAAGTGGCTTCCCCCATCACTTATAAGTCCTTTGGGCACTCCAAATCTAGTGAAGATGTTCTTTTGAGGAATTGCAAGACCACGTTGGTATCACATGTGGTGGTGGCTATTGCTTCTACCCATTTGGAGACATACTCTACTGCTACCAGGATGTATTTGAACGTGTAGGATGGAGGAAAAGGTCCCATGAAATCTATTCCCCACAAATCAAAGAGTTCCACTTCCAAAATGAACTTTTGAGGCATCTCATTTTTCTTTGACAAACCCCCTGTTCTTTGACATTCATTGCATTGGCTCACAAACTCCCTAGCATCCTTGAAGATTGAAGGCCAATAGAAACCACTTTGAAGGACCTTTGCAGCAGTTCTTTCAGCCCCAAAATGACCACCATAGCTAGAGTTGTGACAATGCCATAGTATGTCCTTCATCTCACCTTCTGGCACACATCTTCTTATCATTCCATCTGGGCATCTTTTGAACAAGAATGGTTCGTCCCAAAAGAAGAACCTAGCCTCATGCAACAGCTTCTTAACTTGTTGTCTTGTGTACTCTTGTGGAATGATTCTTCCTGCCTTGTAGTTGGCCATGTCTGCAAACCAAGGGACATGTTGAATGTGTAAGAGGTGTTCATCTGGAAACTCTTCATTTATTGATGGAATGTTGTCTTGGCATGCATCTTGTGGTACCCTTGATAAGTGATCAGCAACTTGATTTTCACTGCCCTTTCTATCTTTGATCTCAATGTCAAACTCTTGTAGGAGTAGCACCCATCTGATTAGCCTTGGTTTGGCATCCTGTTTTGACATAAGATACTTAATGGCAGCATGGTCAGTATACACTAAGATTTTAGATCCAATCAAATATTGTCTAAACTTATCAAAGGCATACACCACGGCTAGTAACTCTTTCTCTGTTGTGGTGTAGTTTCTTTGAGTTTCATTCAATACCTTACTTGCATAGTAGATAACATGAAGCCTCTTTTCCTTCCTCTGCCCCAACACAGCGCCAATTGCAAGGTTGCTTGCATCACACATGAGTTCAAAAGGTAGTCCCCAAATTGGGGGTGATGATTGGTGCTGTGGTAAGCTTAGCCTTTAGAGTTTCAAAAGCATGCTTGCATTCATCATCAAAGATAAAAGGATTGTCTACCACCAGCAAATTGCTTAGTGGCTTTGCTATTTTTGAAAAATCTTTGATGAATCTCCTATAAAATCCAGCATGCCCCAAGAAACTCCTAACGGCTTTCACACTAGTTGGCAAAGGAAGTTTTTCTATAATTTCTACTTTTGCCTTGTCAACCTCTATACCTTTTCTTGAAATTTTATGACCAAGAACAATGCCTTCGGGTACCATGAAATGGCATTTTTCCCAATTCAAAACTAAGTTTGTTTCTTGGCATCTTTTCAAGACTAAGGTAAGATGGTGCAAGCAAGTATTGAATGAATCACCAAAAACAGAGAAATCATCCATAAAACTTCAATGAATTTTTCTACCATGTCTGAGAAGATTGAAAGCATGCATCTTTGAAAGGTAGCTGGGGCATTGCAAAGTCCAAATGGCATCCTCCGGTATGCAAAGACTCCAAAGGGACAAGTGAAGGAAGTCTTCTCTTGATCCATGGGGTCAACCACTATCTGATTATACCCAGAATATCCATCAAGAAAACAATAATAAGCATGGCCAGCCAACCTTTCAAGCATCTGATCAATGAAAGGTAGAGGAAAGTGGTCTTTTCTTGTGGCATCATTCAACCTCCTATAGTCTATGCACATCCTCCACCCTGTCACTGTTCGTGTTGGGATAAGCTCATTCTTCTCATTAACAATGACAGTCATGCCTCCTTTCTTAGGTACTACTTGCACTGGACTGACCCATGGGCTGTCAGATATAGGGTAGATGATCCCAGCCTTGCACAACTTCAGGACTTCCTTTTGAACAACCTCCTTCATTGTAGGATTCAATCTTCTTTGGGGTTGTACCACCGGTTTGGAACCCTCCTCTAAGAGTATCTTGTGCATGCATACAGCAGGGCTTATGCCTTTCAAGTCATCAATGGTCCATCCCAATGCCTCTTTGTGAGCTCTCAAAACCACAAGGAGCTTTTCTTCTTCTTCTGCATTCAATGTGGAATTGATGATCACTGGGAAGCTATCCTTCTCACCAAGAAATGCATATTTAAGATGAGGGGGTAGTGGTTTCAACTCTTGTTGTGGTGCCTTTTCTTTGGTAGCTTCACTTGGTTCCTTTGATGCTTCCAACGTGTTTTCTTCTTGTCCTTTGATGTTATGGACTTCCTCTTGTTTCATTTGATGGTTTGTGTCAAGCACTTCTTCAACCAAAGAGTCTACTACATCAATCCTCATGCAATTTTCTTTCTCAACAGGGTATTGCATTACTTTGAAGACATTTATGGTCATTTGCTCATCATGCACCCTGAAGATCATCTCTCCCTTTTCCACATCAATGATTGTTCTAGCTGTAGCCAAAAAGGGTCTACCAAGAATGACTGAATTGTTTCCCTCTTCATCCATGTCTAGGACCACAAAATCAGCTGGGAATATGAAGTTTCCCACCTTCACCAAGAGGTTCTCAACTACTCCATTTGGCACTTTGATGGATCTGTCAGCAAGTTGGAGTGACATCCTTGTGGGTTTGAGCTCTTCAATCATCATTTTCTTCATCATGGTAAGGGGCATTAAGTTAATGCTTGCTCCCAGGTCACAAAGTGATTTGTCAACAGCCATGCTCCCAATCGTGCAAGGTATGAGAAAGCTGCCAGGGTCTTTGAGTTTTGGAGGTAACCCTTGTTGAATGATGGCACTACACTCTTGATTGAGAACCACGGTTTCTTTTTCTTGCCAACTCCTCTTCTTGGTGATCAACTCCTTAAGAAACTTTGCATACAATGGCATCTGTTCTAGAGCCTCTGCCAATGGGATGTTGATTTCAAGTTTCTTGAAGATCTCTAAGAACCTTGGGAATTGTTGGTCCTTTGCTCCTTTGTGTATCCTAGTTGGGTATGGAAGCTTGGGTACATAAGCTTTCACTCCTTCATTTTTGTTTTCTTTTTGTGGATTCATACTCTCCTTGCCATCACGGTTGCCTCCTTGACTTGGTGGATTGCCTTGTGGCTTGACAACCTCCTTGCCTTTGTTAGATGTTGAACCCTTTTCTTCATCTTGCTTCTCCACTGTGTCTTGCTCTTTGGGTTTTGTTGCTTCTTTATTTGAACTTTCACCAACTACCTTGCCACTCCTTAACTGCAAAGCCTTACATTCTTCTCTTGGGTTGGGTATTGTGTCACTTGGGAGGACATGGGTTGGTTTCTCGGCTTGTTTGGCTAGTTGTCCCACTTGTCTCTCAATGTTCTTCATAGTGACCGCTTGTTCTTGTTGTCCCTTAGCTAAAGCTTGAGTGGTTTGAGCAAGTGCTTGCAAGGTTGCTTCCAGACTTGAGATTCTGGCCTCATGATGGTCAATTGGAGGTATGATGGGGGTTGATTGTTGTTGGAAGTTGTTGGGTGGATTAGTGTGGTAATTTTGTGAGTTGGATGTTGGTGCAGAGAAGTTATTTTGGTGGGTTTGTGAGTTATGATGGGGGTGTTGATATGTGTTTTGTGTTTTTCTATATTGGTTAGTGTTGTTGGTATGGTGATTTTGGTTGTTTGTGTTACGGGTGTGATTGTGGTTGTTGTTCTTTTGCCAATGGTTTTCTCCCCACTTTAAATTGGGATGATTCTTCCAAGATGAGTTGTATGTATCACCATGGAATTCCTCCTGAGAATTTGAAGTATTCTGCATGTATTGAACTTGTTCTTGTGGTTGTTCAACCGTGGTTCCTTCACCTTGGTTCCATTCAAGTGATGGTTGATTTGTTGTGTTCACTGATGCAAGTTGCATACCATCCATTCTCTTTGTTATCATCTCCATTTGTTGTTGGATTTGTTGGTGCATTAACTTGTTTTGTGCCAAGATAGCATCAACACCTTCAAGCTCCATTACACCTTTCTTTGGGGGTGGATTGTGTTGCCTCTCTGATGAGTAATAATATTGATTGTTTGCCACAATCTCAATGAGGTTTTGAGCCTCCTCAGCAGTTTTCATCATGTTGAGTGATCCTCCTGATGAGTAGTCTAGTCCCTTCCTTGCTTCTAAGCTTAGGCCTTCATAGAAGTTTTGGAGCTTAACCCAATCACTAAACATGTCTGGAGGACATCTTCTCATTAGTGCCTTATATCTTTCCCAGGCTTCGTACAATGACTCCCCTTCCATTTGCCTAAAAGTCTGAACCTCTGTCTTCAACTTGATGACCTTTTGAGGTGGGTAGAACTTTGCTAGAAATTTGCCCATCACTTCATTCCAATCATTGAGGCTTTCCTTGGGGAATGATTCTAGCCATTGAGTGGCTTTATCCCTCAAAGAGAATGGAAATAGCAACAACTTGTAGACATCTGGATGCACTCCATTTGTCTTCACTGTATTGCATATCCTCAGAAAAACAGAGAGATGTTGATTTGGGTCTTCAAGAGGTCCCCCTCCATAAGAGCAATTGTTCTGTACCAAAGTGATGAGCTGAGGTTTTAGCTCAAAGTTATTGGCCTGAACATTTGGTGTAGCAATGCTGCTCCCACAATGTCTTGGATCAGGGATAGTATATGAGGATAACACCCTTCTAGCGTGTCCACCATTATTGTTGACCCCTCCAGGAGGGTTGTGCATCTCATCCTCCATGACTTGATCTTCTCCCTCTGATTCCTCTGACCCTTCTTCACCAACTATGAACTTTCCTCTTTCTGCTCTCCTTAACCTTCGGCGGGTTCTCTCGTCCTCAATATCACGTCTACTTGTTCCTGACATACACAAACAGAACCAAAATCACAAGTGAAATATTCTAGAGCTAGAGTGGAATTGGAGTTAGTGAAACAAAGTATCAAACAGTTAGTGGGCTTAACAAAAATAAAAAAAAATGCTTAATCTAAACCACCTTTCACTTAATCATTGTCAATCTTTCCAATCCCCGGCAACGGCGCCAAAAACTTGATACGTAAAAATTAGATTTCACGTACAACCGGCAAGTATACCGGGTCGTATCAAGTAGTAAAACTCACAAAGAGTGAGGTCGATCCCACGGAGATTGGTAGATTAAGCAACTTTAGTTAAATGGTAGATTTAGTCAAGCAAATAGGATTTTGATTTTATGAGTATTGTGACTTTTGAACGTAAGTGCAGGAATTTAAATTGCAAGGAATTTAAGAACAGGGCAATAGAAATAAAATGGAAGTAAATACGGAAACTTAAAGTGCAAGAAACTTAAATGACATCAAAGATAAATTGCTAGGAATTAAAGGTTGCAAAATTTAAAGAGCATAAGAGCAAGAGCAAGAAATAAAGAGACAGAATGTAGATGACAAGAAAAATAAATTGCAAGAATGTAAAGGGAGATGGGGTGATGGGTATTCAAACAACTAATAAGCAAAAGAAATAAGAATTGATGGTAGAGAAGATCATTAGGGATCAGAGATGTTAGTTTTCATGAATTGATGTTAGTCAAATTCCTCTCAATCATGGGTATAGATCTATGGCAAGTGGGTGATTGAACCCCAATCTCTTGGTGATTCAATCTCTCTCAACATAGCCAATTGCCACTCTCGTGATCTAATTGTTCATGAGAAGAGATGAAGCTCATATATTATCCAGCCACACAATTTCTATAATCTCAACCAAGGAGAGTTACATCTCACATACTAACCAAGGTATATTGATTAAAGAAATCATGAAAGGATGAACTCTAAACTGAATTATGTGGCTCATTCCTCAAATTCACCACATAATTCATGTAGATTAACCCCTCTCTCGATGGTGGTTGAATCTATGAAGAGCAAGAGTTCCCTCTTTAGATCAACCACTAGAATTGAGGAGGAAAGATGGGTTCATCAATCCATTCCAACAAACAGAGCTCCTCCCCCTAATGAAAGTGGGGTTTAGTGAGTCATTGCTCCAATTTCAACAACAATTGCCATAAACAAGAATTAAACTAAGTGTAAAGGAAGAAGAAGAAGAAGAATGAAACGCTTAAAACTTGTAAATGAAGAAGAAAAGTTCCAATAGAAAACCAAAGATGAGCTCCTCGGGAGAGTACCCGGAAGTTCTTACAAAAGCTAAATAAAAGTGCAAAAGAGTCTAAAAAGTCTAAGTGTCAACAAGTATTCAAAAGTGTAAAAGTCCTCTACAAGTACATCAATCTCTTCTATTTATACTACTCTAAAACTCTTTAGAGATCTTCAATTTGGGTTAGCAATGTGGGCTTTCTCATTGTTGAATTCTTGGCTCAATTGGAGGTGTTTTGGCCTTTGTGATGAATAGGGGAAGTAGAGCAAGTTGGCACCAATTCTGGCCCATTGATGGGCGTTGTTGGCAATAACTCAGGCCTTAGTGCACGTTGGCAACGTGCATGCCAATTTCCTGGGCATGAAGTATGAGACTTGGGCGTTGCTAGCCCAAGTTGTTGCCAACAACTTGCTTTTCCTCTTCTTGGCCTTACTTTCATGCTAAATGTAGCCCAGAATTTGAGTGTCAACCTTCAGCTTCAATATGGACTATTATACATCATTGGAAAGCTCTTGATGTCTATTTTCTAATGCCACTGGAATCACCTCAATTGGACTTTCCTAGCTCAAGTTATGGTTCCTCAAAGAAGGTAAGGTCAAGCTGCCAAGTTGTTGCCAAGTTGTTGTGAATAACGCACCCTCAACCCCAAGTTGGCAACGTGCCCATGCATCACTCTCCCAAGGCAGGGGCTTGAGGCTGGCGTTGTTGCAAAACACGCCCCCTTAATGCACGTTGGCAACGTGCTCGATCCCACATCCAAGGCTCATCTCTAGCTCCCTTGAATTTCACTTCATGTTCTTGTTTTTAGGGTCTAAAGATGACTCTGGTTTGGCTTCAATCTTGTGCTCCACCATAGACTATTATATATGGTTGGAAAGCTCTGAATATCAGCTTTCCAACGCAACTGGAAGCACTCAATTTGGATCTCTGTAGCTCAAGATATCTTCCATTGAAGAGGACATGGTCAGGCTGCCTTGTTGGAGTTGTTGTGAATAACGCCCATACATTTCAAGTTAGCAACGTGCACCATAATTTCCTGGCGTTGTTGTGAATAACTCCTTCTCTTTAGCACGTTGGCAACGTGCTCGAGCCCTTCTCAAGGCTCCATGCTTGCTTCCTGGCGTTGGCAACGTGCATGGCAAGGCCATTGGGCGTTGGCAACGTGCATGGTGCATCTCCCTGGCGCTAGCAACTTGGATGGTGCCTTGATTGGCGTTGGCAATGCGGATGGTGGGCTGATGGGCGTTTGCAACGCCGTTGGTGCGCCATTGGGCGTTTGGCAACCTGGTTGGTGCGCCATTGGGCGTTTGGCAACCTGGTTGGTGCGCCATTGGGCGTTGGCAACCTGGTTGGTGCGCCAAGATTTGGTGCCAAAATTTGCTTGTGTGTGGCGTTGGCAACGCCCATCTAGCGTTGGCAACGTGGTTGAGCTTGCTTCCCATGGTGCCAAAGTTGCTTGGTTGTGTGGCGTTGGCAACGCCCTCTCAAGTTGGCAACGTGGTTGAGCTTGCTTCCCATGGTGCCAAAGTTGCTTGGTTGTGTGGCGTTGGCAACGCCCTCCTCAAGTTGGCAACGTGGTTGAGCTTGCTCCAGGGCCAGGCTTGTGTGTGTGGCGTTGCCTTCAACAACGCCCATAGTTCTTGGCGTTGGCAACGCCCTCGACACTCCTTCATGGCTCAAGTTCCTTGCTTGTGTGGGCGTTGGCAACTTGGTTCTAGAGTTGGCAACGCCAACTTTGCTTCCAGGGCTGCCAAACTTGCTTGTGTTGTGGCGTTGGCAACTTGGTTCTAGAGTTGGCAACGCCAACTTTGCTCCTTCCAGGGTCAAGCTTGCCTTGTGTTGTGGCGTTGGCAACGTGGATCTCAAGTTGGCAACGCCAACTTTGCTCCTTGGTTGCCTCCAGGACCAAGCTCTTTGTGTGTGGGCGTTGTCCTCAATAACGCACACTATATCCAAGTTGGCAACGCCAACTTCATTTTCCTGGCGTTGGCAAGAATAACGCCCCTTGTATCCAAGTTGGCAACGCCAACTTCTTGCCCAGCTTGCATCATTCTTGCTTCCATGCTTCCTTGTCTCATCACCTATCATCAACAAGGGAAATAGCTTCAAAGTCTTACCAATTCATGCAATAAATTTCATGAGATTCATTCATACTCATTCATATATGCATTCCTTAAAACATTTGCATGAATTTGGCTAGAATTAACATGTTCCTTGATATCATCATGCATGGAAACAAAACTCATAAAAGGACTTGTTTATTTAGGGAAAATGAGTGAAATTAAGCTAAAACTAACTAAACTAACTAACTAATAATGCAAATATGCATTTGCATCAATGTTCATAAGAAGAGATGATGCTCGATCACTGATTATACCACACAGTTTCATGAACCACAATTTGGTAGGATTACATGTCACAATATCCATCCAAACCCCAATCCAATTCACTGTGAGAAAGCTTCTCTAGCATGAATCCTCCATTCCTTTCCCAAGGTTCTGAAGGATTCCAATTATGGATAGTTTCTTTCCCAAGACAACTAACCAATGGAATTAGATCGAGAAGCTTTCTAACAAAATTCAAGAGAAAAGATTGAAGAAGAAGATAAAAACTATTATTGATTCATTGAATTACAATAGAGCTCCCTAACCCAATGAAAGGGGTTTAGCGAGTCATAGCTCTGAATTCAATTACAAAAAGTATGAAAAAAAAGAAAAATGATCAAAAGTCCCCCCTAACTAACTTAAATTCTATCCTATTTATACACTTTCTAAATTGAGCTTCTGTTGTGTTTCTTGGGCTTTGAGGCCTTTCCCTGATTTCCTTTTGCTTTGGGTTTATGATCCATAATCCTGATGAGGCTGCTGATCCAATTCTGTAACATTCATTGAGCCAACTTAGTGATAATCAAGTAATGACACATGACTCAACAAATTGAAATTCCAGACTCATCAATTCTTCAGGCCCAATCCCATAAACCATGATATTCAATTGGGTTTCATACCAGAGTACGTTTAAGTTAATGTTTGTGCTCAAATGCTAACTTAAACTGCAATATCTTTGGCCCAGAAACCTTTTCAAATAGTGGCGTTTAAGTTGCAGTTTAAGCTTAAACTGCAACTTAAACGTTGGACACTCCTGGAGGTGGTATAATTCAAGCACGTTTAAGCTTCAGTTTAAGGTTAAACTGAAGCTTAAACGTGGAAATGGAAGAAAGCAACCCTGGAAGGTAACGTAGTCGAACACGTTTAAGCTTCAGTTTAAGGTTAAACTGAAGCTTAAACGTGGAAATAAGAAAGGCAGCCCTGGAGGTCGAACACGTTTAAGCTCCAGTTTAAGCTTAAACTGGAGCTTAAACGTGGAAATGAAGAAAGCAACCCTGGAGTGTGGTTTTTGATCGAACACGTTTAAGCTCCAGTTTAAGGTTAAACTGGAGCTTAAACGTGGAAATGGCTCCCTGGTGCATTTCATTTCTGGCGTTTAACTTCCAGTTTAATGTTAAACTGGAGGTTAAACGCCACTTTCAGCTTTTCCTCAGCTTTCATGATTTTGGCGTTTAAGCTCCAGTTTAAGCTTAAACTGGAGTTTAAACGCCACTGATAGTTCCCAGCATTATATGGCTTGGCAGTTTAAGTTCCAGTTTAAGCTTAAACTGGAACTTAAACTCCACATGTGATATTCAAGCTTCCTTTATTGATTTTGTTGCTTCTTTGCCTAGCCTCTTCTTCCCTGAAATCATCCAAACAACTGCATCAAAGTCTTGCAAAATTTCATGAGAAATCTTCCATTCATAGCATTCAAGTAATATAACTAAAAACTCATGGAATTTGCATCAAAATCATACTGTTTGGATGGTTCATTGCTTTGTTATTCATTTAACCATTCTTGGTTACTTTAAGCTCAAGAAAATGCATAAAACAACTAAAACTAACAGAAAAATGCTAGTGAAACTAGCCTAAGATGCCTTGGCATCATTCACCAACAAGGTGTATAGGCAACTATATGCTCTAAATCACATGCTTGAAACACATCCCATTAAGACTAACCAAACACAATCCTAATAAGAAAAAGAGAAAGAACAATAAGAGTTTGAAAAGAAAAGAAAAATAAGAAATAAGGCTAGGCACCAAGGGTTTGAATATTGAGGCATGTGTCTGTGGTGTTTCTATGCAAGGGATATGCTTGGATGAATGATGAGCGGATATTTTATACGCTTTTCGGGGGTAATTTCATATAGTTTTTAGTATGTTTTAGTTAGTTTTCAGTATATTTTTATTAGTTTTTAGGCAAAATTCATATTTCTGGACTTTACTATGAGTTTGTGTGTTTTTCTGTGATTTCAGGTATTTTCTGACTGAAATTGAGGGAGCTGAGCAAAAATTTGATTCAGGCTGAAAAAGGACTGCTGATGCTATTGGATTCTGATCTCCCTGCACTCGGAATGGATTTTTTGGAGCTACAGGAGTCTAATTGGCGCGCTCTCAATTGGGTTGGAAAGTAGACAACCAGGGCTTTCCAGAAATATATAATAGTCTATACTTTGCGCGAAGATAAAAGACGTAAACTGGCGTTCAACGCCAGTTCCATGTTCCATTCTGGCGTTGAACGCCAGAAACAGGTTACAAGTTGGAGTTAAACGCCAGAAACAGGTTACAACCTGACGTTTAACTCCAGAAACAGCCCAGGCACGTGAGAAGCTCAAGTCTCAATCCCAGCAGACACCAAGTGGGCCTCAGAAGTGGATTTCTGCACTATCTATCTTAGTTTACTCATTTTCTGTAAACCTAGGTCACTAGTTTAGTATTTAAACAACTTTTAGAGACTTATTTTGTGTCTCATGACATTTTTAGATCTGAACTTTGTACTTTTTGACGGCATGAGTCTCTAAACTCCATTGTTGGGGGTGAGAAGCTCTGCAACGTCTCGATGAATTAATGCAATTATTTTTGTTTTCTATTCAAATACGCTTGTTTCTATCTAAGATGTTCATTCGCACTTCAATATGAAGAAGGTGATGATCCGTGACACTCATCACCATTCTCAACCTATGAACGCGTGCCTGACAATCACCTCCATTCTATGGATTCTTTAATCAGAGTCTTCGTGGTATAAGCTAGAATCGATTGGCAGCATCCTTGAGAATTTGGAAAGTCTAAACCTTGTCTGTGGTATTCTGAGTAGGATTCAGGGATTGGATGACTGTGACGAGCTTCAAACTCGTGAGTGTTGGGCGTAGTAACAGACGCAAAAGGATCAATGGATCCTATTCCGACATGATCGAGAACCGACAGATGATTAGCGTGCTGTGACAGAGCATTTGGACCATTTTCACTGAGAGGATGGCAAGTAGCCATTGACAACGGTGATGCCTACATACAGCTTGCCATGGAAGGAGCCTTGCATGTTTGAAAGTAAGAAAGCATTATGTTGCAGGGATTCAGAAGACAAAGCATCTCTAAACTCCAACATATTCTCCATTATGAGTAACAATTACTTATTTTATGCCCTTTCACTTTTTACAATTGAAACTAAAGAACCCTATTGGTATCCTGACTAAGAATAATAAGATAACCATAGCTTGTTTCAAGCCAACAATCTCCGTGGGATTCGACCCTTACTCACGTAAGGTATTACTTGGACGACCCAGTGCACTTGCTGGTTAATTGTGCGAAATTACATAGTGTGAGTGTAATTTTCGTGCACCAAGTTTTGGCGCCGTTGCCGGGGATTGTTTGAGTTTGAACAACTGACGGTGAATCTTATTGCTTAGATTAGGTAAAATTGTCTTTTTGGTTTAGAGTCACTAGAATTGCATCTTTTATTATTCCTTTTAAAAAATTTTTTTCTTCAAAAATATTATTTTTCTTATTAATTGTTAGTTTTTCATTAAGTCTAGTTGCATGTTTTAAGTTTGGTGTCCTTTGTGTTTTGTCATCAAAAAATAGTTTTTGTTCAGTCCTTGCATTTGTGAATGTGTCTATTTCTTGGGAATAGTTGCCCCTTTGAGTTTTTCTTTTTAAAATCATTTTAAAAATAATTTTTCTTTGATTAAATCTTGTGCCAAACTTTAAGTTCGGTGTTCTCTTGTTAATTTTTCTTTAATTTTCGAAAATTTATTGTGGTTTTCTAAAAATTTTAAGTTTGGTGTTCTATCTTTTGTTCTTGTTGTTCTTGTGAGTCTTCAAGGTGTTCTTGAGAGTCTTCTTTGTGCTTTGATCTTAAAATTTTTAAGTTTGGTGTGCCTTGGTGTTTTTCCTCCAAAATTTTCGAAAACAAGGAGCATTGGATTTAAAAATTTTAAGTCTTGTGTCTTTTGTGTGTTTTTCTCTTTCATAATAAAATTAAAAAATAAAAAATTATCCTTTCTAACTATTTTTAAGCAATTATTTCAATTTTTTTTAAATTTAGATTTCAATTTCAAAATTTTTCAAAATTTATCCTTTTTAGAAAAAAAAATCACATCTTTTTCAAAAATATCCTAACCACTTTCTCTCTCTCCACTTTTTCGAAAATCTTCATAAAACATTTTTTAAATTTTTTATTTCAGTTTTTATTTTATTTTATTTTTATTTTGAAAATTATTTTTTTATATAATAAAATAAATCCACATCATCTCCCTTTCTCCATCATGGACCTAAGTGGAAATGAACAGTCCAGAAGGACTCTGGGGTCATATACTAACCCCACTACTGCTTCATATGGGAGTAGTATCTGTATACCCTCCATCGGAGTCAGTAGTTTTGAGTTGAATCCTCAACTCATTATCATGATGCAGCAAAGTTGCCAGTATTTCGGTCTTCCACAAGAAGAACCTACAGAGTTTTCTGGCACAGTTTTTACAAATTGCTGACATAGTACATGATAAGGAAGTAGATCAGGATGTCTACAGATTATTACTGTTTCCATTTGTTGTAAAAGACCAACCTAAGAGGTGGTTAAATAACCAACCTAAGGCTAGCATAAGGACATGGAAACAGCTGTCAAAAAAATTTCTGAATCAATATTTCCCTCCAAAACGAATGACACAGCTAAGGCTGAGCATCCAAGGCTTTAAACAAGGAGATAATGAATCCCTTTATGATGCCTGGGAGAGATACAGAGAGATGTTAAGAAAATACCCCTGAAATGTTTTCAGAGTGGGTGCAGTTAGACATCTTCTATTATGGGCTTACAGAGAAAGCTCAAATTTCTCTAGACCACTCAGCTGGTGGATCTATCCACATGAGAAAGACAATTGAAGAAGCTCAAGAGCTCATTGATACAGTTGCCAGAAATCAGCATCTGTACCTAAGCAGTGAATCTTCCATGAAAGAAGAGGCTAAAACAGTAACTGATGAACTCAGTTCTGCAGAACAAGTTACTGAATTCAATCAGCAATTAGATCTTCTAACAAAACAACTAGCCGAATTCAAGGAGATATTGCAAGAAATAAGAATGGCTAATATGAATATGGAAGTGCAGTTGAAGCAAACAGAACAGCGGTTATCAAAACAAATAACAGAAGAGTGCCAAGTAGTTTAATTAAGAAGTGGGAGAAAATTAAATACCTCACTTCAAGGCAGCAGGAAGCCAAAAAATGAACAAACTGCTACCCAAAATCCCTCTGAGGACAGTAAGAGCCCAGAGAGGAATAATTCTGGTGTTCAAACGCCAGAAAGGGGTGAAGGGCTGGCGTTAAACGCCCAACCCATGCTCAGTTATGGCGTTCAAACGCCAGAAACAGGCAAGAAGTTGGCGTTGAACACCCAAAGGAAGCTCAGTTCTGGCGTTCAGACGCCAGAAATAGGTAAGGAGTTGGCGTCTAACACCACTCCAGTTTTCACCCCTGGCATTCAAACGCCAGTGGGGGATCAGACACATACAAGCGCTGATAACAACCCCTCTAAAAAGGCTTCTCAACCCACATCTGTAGGCAATAAACCTGCAGCAACTAAGGTTGAGGAATATAAAGCCAAAATGCCTTATCCTCAGAAACTCTGCCAAGCAGAACAAGATAAGCAATTTGCCCGCTTTGCAGACTATCTCAGGACTCTTGAAATAAAGATTCCGTTTGTAGAGGCACTTGAGCAAATACCCTCCTATGCTAAGTTCATGAAAGAGATCTTAAGTCATAAGAAGGATTAGAGAGAAACTAAAAAAGTTTACCTCACTGAAGAATGCAGTACAGTCATTCTGAAAAGTTTACCAGAAAAGCTTAAAGATCCCGGAAGCTTTATGATACCATGCACATTAGATGGTACTTGTACCAAGCAAGCTCTATGTGATCTTAGGGCAAATATCAACCTAATACTTGCATTTACTATCAGGAAGCTTGGTTTGACTGAAGAAGTCAAACCAACCCGGATATGTCTCCAACTTGCTGATGGCTCCATTAAATACCCATCAGGCATGATTGAAGACATGATTGTCAAGGTTGGGCCATTTGCCTTTCCCACTGACTTTGTGGTGCTGGAAATGGAAGAGCACAAGAGTGCAACTCTTATTCTAGAAAGACCTTTTCTAGCAACTAGATGAACCCTCATTGACGTCCAAAAGAGGAAGTAACCCTGAGAGTCAATGAGGACGAGTTTAAGTTGAATGTTGTCAAAGCTATGCAGCATCCAGACACCCAATGACTGCATGAGCATTGATATTATTGACTTTCTGGTAAAAGAGGTCAATATGACTGAGAGTCTCGAATCAGAGCTAGAAGACATCTTTAAAGATGTTCAGCCTGATTTGGAGGAACCAGAGAGAATAATAGAACCTCTGAAATCCCTTAGGAAGAGGAAAAGCACCCAAACCCGAGCTCAAACCATTACCACCATCCCTGAAATATGCATTTTTGGGAGAAGGTGATACATTTCATGTAATCATAAGCTCCACCTTAGAGCCACAGGAAGAGGAAGCACTAATTCAAGTGCTAAAGACACACAAGACAGCTCTTGGGTAGTTCATCAGTGATCTTAAGGGCATTAACCAAGCCAGATACATGCACAAGATCCTATGGGAGGGTGATGCTAAGCCAGTGGTTCAACCACAGAGGCGGCTCAATCCAGCCATGAAGGAGGTGGTGCAGAAGGAGGTCACTAAATTACTAGAGGTTGGGATTATTTATCTATTTCTGATAGCCCCTGGGAAAGCCCTGTCCAAGTCGTCCCCAAGAAGGGTGGCATGAAGTGGTTCATAATGAAAAAATGAACTGGTTCCTACAAGAACAGCATTCACATGTCATCCAAAGTATTTGCATACAGAAGGATACAATTTGGTCTGTGCAATGCACCTGCAACCTTTCAAAGGTGCATGCTCTCTATTTTCTCTGATATGGTGGAAAAATTCTGAAAGTCTTCATGGATGACTTTTCAGTATTTGGAGACTCATTCAGCTCCTGCCTTGACATCTAGCACTTGTTCTAAAGAGGTGCCAAGAGACCAACCTGGTTTTAAACTGGGAGAAATGTCACTTTATGGTGACTGAAGGAATTGTCCTTGGGCACAAAACTTCGAACAAGGGAATAGAGGTGGATCAAGCTAAGGTAGAGGTAATTGAAAAATTACACCACCTGCCAAGTTAAGGATCTCAGAAGCTTTTGGGGCATGCAGGATTCTATAGGAGGTTTATAAAAGATTTTCAAAAATCGCCAAACCTTTGAGTAATCTGCTAGCTGCTGACGCCATTTATCTTTGATAGGAATGTCTGCAGGTGTTTGAGACTCTGAAAGCTAAACTGGTCACAGCACCAGTCTCTCTGCACCAGACTAGACATTACCATTTGAACTGATATGTGATGCCAGTGACCATGCCATTGGTTCAGTGTTGGGACAAAGGCATGACAAGCTCTGCACGTCATTTACTATGCCAGTCGTGTTTTAAATGATGCACAGAAGAACTACACAACCACAGAAAAAGAGTACTTGCAGTGGTTTACGCCATTGACAAGTTCAGATCTTATTTAGTAGGATCAAAAGTGATTGTACACTGACCATGTTGCTCTTAAATCTACTCACAAAGCAGGATTCAAAACCCAGACTCATCAGATGGGGTGTTCTGCAAGAGTTTGATATAGAAATAAGAGACAGAAAAGGGACAGAGAACCAAGTAGCAGATCACCTGTCCCGAATAGAACCAGTAGAAGGGGCGTCCCTCCTCTACTGGGATCTTTGAAAATTTTCGGATGAGCAACTCTTGCTATCCAGGAAGTGCCGTGGTTTGCAGACATTGCAAACTACAAGGCAGTGAGATTCACCAAAGAGTACAGTAGGCAGCAATCAAAGAAATTAATCACGGATGCAAAGTACTATCTTTGGGATGAACCATATCTCTTCAAGAGATGTGCAGCGGAGTAATCCGTAGATGTGTGCCTAAAGAAGAAGCATAGAAGATCTCTGGCACTGCCATGGATCATAGTATGGAGGACATTTTGGAAGTGAGCGAACAGCCGCAAGAGTCCTCCAATTGGCTTCTACTGGCCTACTCTCGATAAATACTCCCGAGTGTTTGTACTTAATTGTGACAGTTGCCAAAGATCTGGCAATCTGCCTCATATTTATGCCATGCCTCAACAAGGGATCTTGGAGATTGAGTTGTTTGATGTATGGGGTATTGACTTCATAGGGCCTTTCCCACCATCATACTCAAACATTATATTCTTGGTCAGTGGATTATGTATCCAAAATGGGTGGAAGCTATTGCAACACCCACTAATGACACTAAGACAGTGCTAAAATTCCTCTAGAAACACATCTTCAGCAGATTTGGTATCCCTAGAGTACTAATCAGTGATGGGGGCATTCATTTCTGCAATAAACAGCTTTACTCTGCTTGGTTCGATATGGAGTTAGCCACAGTGTAGCTACTCCATATC